>NW_011888845.1:2831922-2836909 GCF_000151845.1 Pteropus vampyrus | reverse complement strand
CTGGGAGTAGGAGAATTGGGGAGATGTTTAAAGATGTAAACTTGCAACTAGTAGATAAATAATTCCTAGAGAGCTAATGCACAGCATAGAGATTATAGTCAACAAGATTATATTATAAACATCAAAATTGCTAGACCAAATCTTAATTCTGTAAAGGTGATAGAGATATTAACTAAAACTATGATAATAATCATATTGCAATGTATAAATGCATCAAAGCAACAGGGTGTACATCTTAAACTTATACAATTATACCTCAATAACACAAATAGAACAACAACAAAAAACACCTCTATGCTATTCCTCTGTACTGCCATCTTCTTTTATGGTTGTGTATTCTGACCTGCCTCAGGCTTCTCAATAAGCCTAGAATTAGTTCAAATGTTGCACAGCTTTTTCCTTGTCATCCTTAAATTTTCCCATATCTTATATCCAAACTATTAAGATCAGTTGAGCATCTAAAATTAGTGATGAGCTTTAATAACTTCAAATTTACTGTTAACGTGTTGCTATTAATTCGGCAATGGTTTCACAGAGTGGTTAAGAACACAGGCTCCGGGTCAAATTGTTTTGGTTTGAATTCTGACTTAGCCAGTTAATAGTGGTGAGATCTAGGGCAATCACTTATACTTGTTAGGCTTCAGTTCTCTCATCTTTGAAATGAGGGTAATAACACTTAATTCAAAAGATTTTTGAAGATTAAATGCAATAATCCATGAAAAGTATTCTGTAAATCATAAGACTAATATGTAAGCATTTAACAATTTATGAGCAATCATTGTCAATTATTTTTCAATACACAATGACTAAAGCACTGAAGGAGAGAAATTTTCTATATCCTAATAATGACTAAATCTATAGATAACTTTATGTCCCTAATGTATATGAATTTGTTAACCAGAGTAATTTTTAGATATTGCACTTTTACTCATACAAATCCAACACTGAACATTAGTCATGCAATTGACTTTTGGAATTGATATAATAAAAACAATTATATTTTCACATAGATGAGAATTTTTTTAAATTTTTTATTTTTGCATTTTAATATAGATGCTTTGTTTGTTCATTCCTGTTGCTAGTGTTCTAATTTTATAGTTTATTATATCTCTGCAATTTACATGAATATATAAAATGAATCAATAGAAAATGGGAAAGCAAAACTGGCAATGATGGGATACTTACTATGTGTGAGTCACTGTATTAAGTCATTAGCCTTTTTATTTTAATAATCTTCAAAATATCACCTCAGGCTTATTGCTGTATCTCATGGTACAGATGAGGAAAAAGAGACTCAGAACAGGTGAGTAGCTCCCTCACAGTCACAAATTAGCATCGTACTGTGTTGGATGACAAATATGCGCAATTTGAATAGTGACATAGCTGAGACTCGCAAAGATGCCTGGAGATATTCATAATCTTTCTGTTAATTGTGTGAAAATGATGATTTGAAAGGGATAAATGTTTGAAAAATAATTGAACATGGAATTTTCAATTAGTTTTAGAGTTTGGCAATTTGTTTTTCTTTAAAGGGTCAGATAGTAAATATTTTAGGCTTTGCATGCCATATGTTTCTGTTCATATTCTTCTTCAGTTTTTTGTTTTGTTTTTGTTTTAATAGCACTTCGAAAAAATTTCTGTTAGCTTGTAGGTCATATGAAAAGAATTTGCTAGCTTGGAGTTTACCCTGTGAGTCATTATATGCTAATTCCTGGTCTAGAACAAAAATAATTGTTAACTCTTTATTACAATGTAAATACTTGAATGAATAGGCAGTACACGAGATAGCATTAAAAAAGGTATCGAATAATAAAGAATAAATTATATAATATTTTAGTACTGAATTAAAAGTGTGTTAAAATATATATTATGTACATTGTTTTTTATAATATAAAGCAAATTTTAAAAAATGGTCTGTTAACTGTGCTCTACAAAAGAAGTATTGTTCTTTGAGACATGTGCATTTGGGAAAAGTCACATATAGTTATAATTGATTCCACAATGTTAGAAAAATCTTGTCTTGATTTTCTGTCATGTTGCTTTTACTAAATGGTTTTATTTTAAGAATAATTACAAATTAGTGCTAAACAAAGCTTTAACTACAGTAGAGATGACATTGACAATGTTTTTTTATATTATCTCATGCCAAATAAATAACAATTTGAGCAAAAATTTAATAAATTACTTAATGTATGTGTTTTAAAAAGTCTATAGGTATCTGAAATATTTCTTGAAATAATGCTAATTTTGTCATTAAAAATATGAACTTTTCTATTTATAAAACAATAGGCTTAGTATCAGACTGGCAGATCACTAGTTACTCTCATGATTATATCTATATAGTTATTACTTTTATTTATTCATAAATTCATCAAATAGTCACTGAGAAAATATCGCATATCAGATGTTGTGCCACACACTGTGCTAGATGATGGGTGATAGTGCATTAGGTTAGAAGAGATAAACAAATAAATATAGTGTATTGTATTATGAAAGAATTCAGGAATTGGTATAATGCTATTTATATTTCAGGAAAATGTGTGGGGTCAATGTATTGTTAATGCTGAGACTGGCCAGATAAGAAGCCTTCAAATTAACTTATGCTTTAATGAGTTGCACTTTACACCAAGAAAAATTTGAGCCAATGATTGGTATTAAATGAGTCCGCAGACATAGTATAAGTTTTTATTGACTCTATCTAGGCAGTGAATAGAGGATAAGTTAATAAAATTGTCCATTTTATTGGAGTGACCATCTGTACTAATATCAGTACAATTTATTGAAACTGGGGACCCTGGAGAAAGATGTTTTGATGTTAGGTAAGTTCAGCTTTAAGTGTCTGTAGGCCATCCGATGAAGAGGCCAATATTAGCACTGCTTTCCCCACATGGCGCACATTTATATATTCACGCTATTCCTTGAGTTTATTTATTCTCTCTAACTGGTATTTAGTACTCTCACTCAAGACAGCATTTTCCACAAGATATGTGAAAATTTTCTTATCTGCATGCCATCTTCTTGCCCCCCTTCAAACTATTATATAGATAGCATAAAAACTTAGCATTCAAATCACTTTATTCACTTGCTTAAAGATAAGTTATTTAATGGCTTCCTGATTTTACTCTTGAGATAAAACCAAATCTCTTGAACAGGGCCTTTGAGACCAGTAATGAGCAAATTTCTGTATATGAGTGACAACTCATCTTTAAGTATATTGATCTCCTCTTATTTTCTCTAATGTGTCCTGATCGTATTACTTGGTATTCTTTTTTTTTTTTTTTTTAATTAAAATTATTGGGATGACATTGGTTAATGAAATCAAATAGATTTCAAGTATACAATTCAATAATACATCATATGCATACTTCATTGTGTGTTCATCACCCAAAGTCAAATTTCCTTCCATCACCAAATATTTAACCCCCTTTACTCTTATTTACCTCTCCATGTCTCCCCTATTCTCCCTCATAACCATTAAACTATTGTCCATATCCATGAGTTTCTTTTGTTTGTCTTGTTCATCTATTACTTTCAATTTTATATCCCACATATGAGTGAAATCATATGGTTCTCAACTTTTTCTGTCTGACTTACTTGGTTTACCATAATAATCTCGAGATCCATTCATGTTGTGACAAATGACAGTATTTCATTTTTTTCTTACAGCTGAGTGATATTCCATTGTATTATATACTACATATTCTTTATCCAGTCATCTACTGAGGGGACACTCTAGCTGTTTCCATGTCTTGGCCCCCATGAATAATGTTGCTATGAACATAGGGGTTCTTATATCTTTGTGGAGAAATGTTTTCAAGGTTTTTAGGTAAATATCCAAAGGGAAGATTGCTGAGTCATATGGTAAATCTATTTTTAGTTTTTGAGGAAACTCCATACTGTTTTCTATAGTGGCTGTACCAATTTACATTTCTACCAACAGTGTATGAGGGTTCTTTTTTTCCCCACAACCTCTCCAACACTTTTTATTACTTTTCTAGTTGATGGTAGTAATTCTAATAGGTGTGAGGTAATATCTCATTGGGGTTTTGATTTGCATTTCCATAATAGCTAGTGAAGTTGACATTTTTTCATATGTCTGTTGGTCATTTGTATATCTTCTTGGGAATAGTGTCTGTTCAGGTTCTTTGCCTATTTTTTTTTTTTAATTGGATTGTTTGTTTTCTTTATTGTTGAGTCGTATGAGTTCCTCATATGTTTAAGAAAATAGTCCCTTACCGGAGACGTTGTTTACAAATATATTCTCTCATTCAGATGGTTACCTCTTTGCCTTGTTTCTTTTGCTGTACAGAGCTTTTTAGTTTGATAGAATTCCATTCATTTATTTTTGCTTTTACTTCCCTTGCCTATACTCTGTCAAGTTTATAAAATTCATATAATTTTCTCTAAATTCAAGATCTTTGAGTTTAGTACCTATGTTTTCTTCCATAAAATTTATTGTTTCAGGTCTTACATTCAGATCTTTGATCCATTTTGAGTTAATTTTGGTGTATGGTGATAGATAGTAGTCTAATTTTATTCTTTTGCATGTGGCTTTCCCATTTTCCCAGCACTATTTATTGAAGAGGCTTTTCTTTCCCCATTGTATGGCTCCTTTGTCAAAAATTATTTGCCCATATGTATGGGAGTTCATTTCTGTATTCTCAGTTCTGTTCTATTGATCTATGTGTCTGTTTTTCTATCATGCTGTTTTGATTATTGTCACATTGTAGTATAACTTGAAGTCTGGCAAAGGGATATCTATGGCTTTGTTTTTTTCCTCAGGCTTGTTTTAGTTATTCGAAGTCTTTTGTGCTTTCATACAAATCTGATGATTTTTTTTGTTCTATTTCTTTAAAGAATATTGTTGGGATTTTGATAGAGATTGCATTAAATCTGTATAATGCTTTAGGCTATAAAGTTATTTTAATTATGTTGATTCTCCCAATCCATGAACAAGGAATATCTTTCCATTTCTTTGTGTCTTCTT
>NW_011888845.1:2828734-2831872 GCF_000151845.1 Pteropus vampyrus | reverse complement strand
TTTTTTTGTTCTATTTCTTTAAAGAATATTGTTGGGATTTTGATAGAGATTGCATTAAATCTGTATAATGCTTTAGGCTATAAAGTTATTTTAATTATGTTGATTCTCCCAATCCATGAACATGGAATATCTTTCCATTTCTTTGTGTCTTCTTCAATTTCTTTTAATAATATCTTAATAGTTTTCATTATATAGGTCCATTGCACGTTTTGTTAGATTCCTACGTATTTTATTCTTTTTGTTGCAATTCAAAAGAAATTTTTTAAAATCTCTTTTTTCCAAAAATTCAGTGTCAGAGTATAGAAATGCTATGATTTTTGTACATAGTTTTTGTATCCTGAAACTTTACTGTATTTATTTATTTCTAATAGTTTCTTAGTGGAGTCTTTAGGGTTGTCTATATACAGAATCATTGCATCTATGAAAAGTGACAATTAGACTTCTTCATTCCCAATTTGGATGCCTTTTATTTCTTTCTCTTGCCTTATTGCTCTAGCTAGTACTTCCAATACCATATTGAATAACAGTGATGTAAGTGGACATACTTGTCTTGTTCCTGATCTTTGAGGGAAGGTTTTTAGTTTTTCACCATTAAGTGTGATATTAACTGAGGGTTTGTCACTTTGGATTCTTGTTACATGATGTATTCTCTACTTGGAATACTTTCATAAAAGATTTTTCTGCAAACTAATTAAAAACTCCTACATCACATAGCTTAGAAATCTAGTTTAGGAGTTCACCTCATTCAATTTGAAAACCACATGATATCACTTATATGTGGGATAAAAACCTAGACTCATGAACATGGACAATAGACTAGCAGTTACCAGAGGGTAGGGGAAGAGGGAGGAGGGGGAAGGTGGATGAAGTAAAAGGGGTCAAATATGTAGTGACATTAAAGAATCAAAGAAATAAAATAAAAAATGCAAAAATATATAGATAATTAATATTGCCAAATAATATTTACAAAATGTTACAGCAATAAATAATTCATCTCTCTATATATATATGTGACTGTATCTATATGCTCTCAATACTATTAGAATTTAAATCACTTTAAGATATTTAAATATTTGACTAATGAACACTTTTTTACATAGAAATAGAAAATATGGGAAAAATAGTTTCCTTTTGCCTAAGCTGAAAATTAAAACTATATGTTTCAATTTTGCTTATTGAGATATATTTGGTGTAAAGGTTGTTGGGAAAGAAATTGGTTAAATATAATGGGTAAATTATGTACTGAATTAGCAGTATAAATACACTAACCAAATGGGTAAAGTTCTGTTTTAATTTTATCTATGCACATTCCATACACTTTCAAGAACTGAGGTTCCTGGGGCATTTGTTTAGAACTACTTCCTGTGAAATTAAGTTGCAATAGGTTTATTATAATCCACTGTGCAAAGAAATTCTTACATTTGAGATTATGATTACTATAGCAGGAATATATATCTTTCCATTTTACCTTTTAGAGATAATTGAGTTATTATCAACCTTGTTATCTTAAACAATGACCACTAAAATGACTAATTTTTTTGCAATTATTTTTACTGGTATCCAAATTATATAGGTACATTTAGAGAAAGAAATCACTTGTAAACTTTTGTTTATTACAGTAATTTGAAAGGTAAAATAAAGTATGGTTGAAATAAAATAATTTTTAAACACAAAATAAAATATCTTCTTTTTTATCATATAAATGAGGCAATGATACCTTTTAGTTTTAACATAGTTTCATTTATTTCTAATAATTACCCATTTAAAATTTTACCTACATTTTTATTTACCTGTGTGTGTGTGTGTGTGTGTGTGTGTGTGTGTATGTGTGTGTGTAAATCTTTTTGTACTGAGATAGTAAGCCTTTGGCCATGTTATATATCATAAGAATATTCTTTAGTGTATAATTTATCTACTAATTCTTGTTCAGTCTGGTATACAGAAAACATTAATTAATTAGGTAGTCTTTATGGTTTTTATATTTTCTGCATTGTTTAATTGAGCCTTCATTGAATATAGTTACATTCTTTCAAAATTTTTTCTTTTAATTTTTATAGTTTCATAAAGTTTTATAAATACCATTTTATAAACAAAACTATAAAATATTAGAAAAATTAAGAAAAAATATATAATTCATTCTTTTGAAAACTGGAATATCAATGGAAAAGAATGATTAATTCAGTAAGTCATAATTGATGAAACTGGAAAGAAATCAAAGGTATACACAACAATGTATATGAAGCATATCTGAGAGTATACCTTTAATTTTATAATAGTAACTGATTTAATTATACTAGCATTATTTTCAGTCTAAATACATTGCATTTTATTTAAAAAATCAATTGAAAAGTCTCAGAAATGCATTCCTCCTTTTGAAGTTATGAATCATTTTTACTAATTCCAAGAAACCATTTAGACATTGTAATTGTAATTTCAGTAAATTTCTATATTAGTTTAAAATGATTTATATTTTTATGTAAAGTTTTCAAATACAGGAAAATTATATGCCTCTACATATTATTCAAGGATCCTTATTTTATTAATTTTATAGTTTTATGTGAACAGGCCTTCTACATTTTTCTGTATATGTCTAGCTATTTTATGTTTTTTCATTATTATAAATGGAATTTCAAAATTATTTCTAATTGGTAGTTCTATTATAAATTGGAATGCTTGTATTTTATAATGTATTGTTTTTTTCTCAACATTGTCTACTAGGACACAAAACTGAGGTCAAAGACATAGCAATTATCTGACATCCTAAAGAGAGTGTATTTATTAAAAGTATCTTAATTGTCTCTGTTTTTCTAAACATCAGCATCCATCTAGATTTTAGTCGAATACTGGCCAAAATAATAAGAAACTTTCTCTCTTTTCTTATTTTAATCATTGTAACTTTATTGTTTTATTAATTATAGATTAATTTTGGCTGGAATAATTAATGTTATATTTAGGTTGTTTTATTTTATTTCTTGTTCAGTGAAATTGAAATTGAAATTAAGAATGATTACCAACTTTTTTGTATGACTTTTTAGCATCTTCTGGTATATTCTTCCAGTTTTAAGAATATATGTTGATATATTTCCTAAATTAAACCAGCCTTGCTGTGCTATAATGAATATTACTTGATCATAATGT
>NW_011888845.1:2826441-2828293 GCF_000151845.1 Pteropus vampyrus | reverse complement strand
AGTATTCTATAGTGTAACTCTGTTTGGAGATAGGGTCTTTAATAATGTAATTAAATCGAAATAAGATGCATCTTAACTAGAAATGGCCGGTGTGTTTATAAAAGAAAATTTGGACACAGATACACACACAGGGAAGACCGTATAAAGACAGAGGAAAAAGACAATCATCTACAAACCAAGGAGAAAGTCTTCAAAGGAAATAAATTTTAGTAATATTTTGTCTCTGACTTCCAGCCTCCAGAATCATAAGAAAATAAATTAGTTATTTAAGTCACTCAGTCAGTGTTTTGTTGTGTCAGTTTGTTGCGTTGTGTCAGTCCTAGTAAATTAATACAACATATTTTTTGATTAGGCATTATTTTTGATCCATTGACTATCTAAAATACCTTATAATTGTTTACTAAGAATTTATATTTAGAATGGTTTTACATTTACAGCAAAAATTGAGAAAAAGTACACGAATGTCCCGTATACCTTCTCCCTGCTCACAAATACATAGTCTCCCCCATTATCAACATACCTCAGCAGAATAGTACATTTGTTACAATTGATCAGTCTATATTGTTAACACATCATAATCACTCAAAGTCTGTCATTTACATTAAAGTTCACTCTTTGTTTTGTATATTCTATGTTTTTAGCCAAATGTATAATGACATGTATCTATCATTATGGTATCATACAGAGCATTTTCACTACCCTAAAAATCCTCTGTGCTCTACTTATTCATCTCTTCCTTTCATGCCAACACATGAAAACCAATAATTCTTTCATTGTTCTATAGTTTTTCCATTTCTAGAATGTCATTTAGTTGGAATCATATAGTATGTAGCTTTCTTAGATTGGCTTCTTTTACTTAGTAATATGCATGTACGTTTCCTCCATGTCTTTTCCTGGTTTGATAGCTCATTTCTTTTTTTTAGCACTGAATACAATATTCCATTGCCCGATGTACCTTGGTTTGTTTATTTACCTACTAAAAAAATCTTGGTTGTTTGCAAGTTTTGGCAATTATGAATAAAGATATTATAAGTGTCCATGTATAGGCATGTGTGTGGACAGACATTTTCAGCTCCTTTGAGTAAATACCAAGGGGTATGATTGCTGGATCATATGGCAAGAGTATGTTTAGTTCTGTAAAAAACCACCAAACTATCTTCCAAAGTAGCTGGACCGTTTTGCATTTCCACTAGCGAACAATGAGTTCTTGCTTCTTCACCTCCTCACCAGCATTTGCTGTTATCAGTGTTCTGGATTTTGTGCATTCTAATAGGTGTGTAGTATCTCATTGTTATTTTAATTTGAATTACTCTGATGATATATAATGTGGAGTATCTTTTCATATGCTTATTTGTCATCTGTATTTCTTCTTTGGTGAGGTGTCCATTAAGATTTTGGCCCATTTTTTAATCAGGTTGTTCATTTTCCTTCTTTTATTTTTTAACTTTTAAAAAATTAAGTTTATTGTGGTAACATTGGCTAATACAATTATATAATTTTCAGGTGTACATTATAATTTGACATCTGTATATTCTATTGTGTATTTATCACCAAAGTCCAGTTTCCTTCAGCTACCATATGTTTGATACCCTTAACCCACTTCTTCCCCTACCCGCCTCCCTACATTTGACCTCCTTTACTGTGTCTATCTCCCCGCTCCACCTCCACCCGCTACCCTCTGGTAACCACTAGTATTCTTTGTGTATTTTGGATAATAGTTCTTTATCAGACATGTCTTTTGCTAATATTTTCTCCCAGTCTGTACTTGATCTTCTCATTTTTGAAATTGTCTTTCACAGAGCAGATTTAATTTTGTTTTTTAATTTTAAAGAAGTCCAGCTTATAAGTTATA
>NW_011888845.1:2810841-2825251 GCF_000151845.1 Pteropus vampyrus | reverse complement strand
CTCCACCTCCACCCGCTACCCTCTGGTAACCACTAGTATTCTTTGTGTATTTTGGATAATAGTTCTTTATCAGACATGTCTTTTGCTAATATTTTCTCCCAGTCTGTACTTGATCTTCTCATTTTTGAAATTGTCTTTCACAGAGCAGATTTAATTTTGTTTTTTAATTTTAAAGAAGTCCAGCTTATAAGTTATATTTTTATGGATCATGCCTTTAGTGTTGTACTTAAAAAGTCATTACTATATCAAAGGTCATCTAAGTTTTCTCCTATGTTATCTTCCACAAGTTTTATAGTTTTAAGTTTTTCATTTAGAGTTGTGATTTGTTTGAGTTAATTTTTGTGAAGGGTGTAAAATCTGTGTCTAGATTTATTATTCATTTGCATGTGGTCATCTAGTTGTTCTGGCACTATTTGTTGAAAAGACTGCCTTTGCTTCATTGTATCGCTTTTGCTCCTTTATCAAAAATCAGTTATGTGGATCTATTTTGTTTCATTGATCTGTATATCTATATTTTCACCAAACCATATTTGTTTTGATTACTGTAACTTTATAGTAAGTCTGGAAGTCAGGGAGCATCTGTCTTCTAACTTTGTTTTTCTTCAATACCATGTTGGCTATTCTGGCTCTTTTTCCTCTCTGTATAAACTTTGGAATAAGTTTGTCAATATTCAATATAACATATTTTTTTTAATGAGATGTATAAATAGCCATGTCTCTTAGAAGTGTTTTATTTAATGTTTTTTGAAGACAATATTTTATATTAGAATAAAAATCAAGGTTATATTAAAAAATAAGCATACCATAGAAACTCTAGTGAAATTATAACTAGCGCTCATTTTTTATAAGAATTTGGTTATTTTAATGTTTTATTTTTAAGTGTTGAGACATTTTAGCCAAATAAAAATATCCTGAAAATCATACCCAATACATAGGCCATGATAATTTATCTCACCTCTATCACGCTGAGTCCCAACTTGCCAGTACTCAACAGTGGAAATAAATGTAGTTTAAACATTAAAGAATTTTAATGTTCTCACTTCATATATTTTTTAGAAAAGAAAAGGAAAAAGGTGTTTCTATTTTGTACAGAATTTCTGCTACTTCTATTTCACTTTCTATTTTTTCATTGAAAATGGCACCCACCCACTTTTTTCTCTCTCAAAAAGCCTCTACCTGCTAAACTGACTTGCTCCAACTACCTCGTAAGTAGCCGTTCTTAACATCCTCTCCATACTAAGACAACAGCTTTTCATTTATCAAACTAGTAATTTAGAAAAAGGAAAACTATGATGTGGAGGATATGAAAACTCAAGTAAGAATACTTGGCTTCAAGAGTTGTTTTTTTTTTGTTTGTTTATTTGTTTTGTTGTTGTTGTTGTTGTTTTAATCACAACTTCTCATGAATTTGATCCTTTAACAAAAAAAGTCAATTTAGCTTATTGAACCAGTGCCTATAATTTGATTTCTTAGGGAAACAGTAGATAATCACAGTTTTAAAATATATGGCTTATACCTTGAAAACTATAATAGCAATTCAGGAAAGATGTCTGTATCTAATTCGAAAGATAAGAAATACAAGCTTATATAGTTGCTTACATTTTCTTTATAGAATGTAGGGCAGGAAACTTGTCTTTTTCATCTTGTCTTCTTAACTAAGTCTAATGCAGTGCTTTCACGTTGTAATTGCCCAATAAATATTTGCAGAATTAAATTGAAAATTTTATCACTTTAAATGCCTCTTCTTGACACATTCTTGCCAGTGGTGAGTTTAATAAACTGAACGTTACCTTGAATGTAAATGTTGGAATTAGCATTTCAAGTTTAAATTGGATTTGACATATTCAAATACTCCTTTTATAATTGTGTTAAAAACATCATAACTTTTTTTATAAGCACTTCCTCTTATGACTTTTCTAAAAGAATATATTTATCATCTAAATTCTATTGAATAAGGAATATCCTGGTTTGACATCAAACTGGTTCACAGAATGATTGAGCAGTTGTTAGAAAACTGTCAAGCCAAATAAAATAAATACATCCTTTAACAAAAAACACTTAGAATGCTAATGGATCTATGCTTTTAATTTAGAGTATTCAGAGTTCAACCTGTACTTCAAAAGCTGCTTGAAGCATGTATGATGATTTGGTTGTTCAGATATAAGTAGATGATAGCCAATGGTAATATTTTAGCAAGGTGTATGACTCTCTGCATTGAATTGTGTTTTTATATATTGTAAATAACTTTTAGAATTTGATCTGGTGTATGTAAATTAGGTTTAAAGTCATATTTATCAATCTAAAATAGATAAGCAAAATAAGCATTTGAATGTGATTATTTTGAATTTCTATATTATTATTTTTTTACTAAGGAAAGAAACTGCTATACCTTATTTATCTGCTCTGGTAAATTAAGCAATGAGGTCTAGAAAAATCATATTAATTTGTACATATTTAATCAATGATCCTCAAATAATAGGAGTGGCTTATCAAAGATCCACTCATCAAAATCACTTGAAAAAACTTTTTTTCCTTGAAATTAATATAGACTATTCTGACCTATCTTCTACTTCCTCAGATAGAAAAAAAAAACCTACTAATCTTTGCAAACTGAAACTGTTCTCTTGAAATCCATCCAAACCTAAGACAAAGCATTTCTCTGGGGCTTCTTGCTCTTTTATGTCTATTTCTTTCTCTTTTTTCTCTCAACTAGTTCCCTCTATTTAGGTATTTTACTTTTGGTTCAATACAGCTCATCCCCATTTCTTCATTATGACTTATCTGTTTCATCCAGAGTTCATTACTGATAATAATACTCTCTGTGTTGCTTATTTTAAATTCTCAACAGACAGAATTTGATGATTTGTCTTACATGGCATAGGTTATTGGAATGCCTAAAAATTGTTTGCCAGGTTAGTTCTAATCGTCTGTGTCTAGAGAGAGTTCATGTGGTACATAAGACTACCTCTTAAAGTGTCTTTAGGCGGGGCACATGCCACAAACTACATCTATTATAATCTAAGTTTGTTGTGTTTAATTAGTAAATGTTTACTTAGTGCCTACTACATATAATATACTCTGCTGAGTAAAGAAGTATAATATAAAAATCTTCTACTGTGAGATGATTATAGTAAACTAAGAGGACTAACTGTAACCATAAAAACATAGTGATAGAAAATATATGTCAATATATATGTTAGACATATTTATAATTTGGTGACTAAATGGTTTAGGAATTCAGAAGTAAAAATAGATATAACTGTGGACGATTTGTAGTCAGCGAAGATCTATTGAAGGGACTTGATTCAAGCTGAAACTTTATTAATAAGAACCAGTTAGATTTGCTTCAGAGTGATTTATGGAGCACAGGTTCTGATCATAGTCTTTAAAATGTACCCTTTTTTTATATATATAGAACTTTCACTTGTATGTTTCATATAAAAAAATTATCAGGAATTGTTCAAGTAAATGGTAATTTAATTTTACACTTATCTTTATTTTTCTATCAACATCATTAACTCCCTAAAAAGGAATGAATTCTAGGCTTCTTATTAGACCCCAGAGTAACCAGCATAGTCCCATATATCACATTTGTATATAGTAAATATTTAAGTATTTTCTCATTTGCTCAATTTACCACAGATACAAGTAATTTACTTTAAATAGATAAAACTTAAAAAGTGAACTTTTCACATTTTCAGACTTATTTCCCCTACCTAACTCATGTATAACACTAATTTAAAAGTTCAATCACTTATAATGAATCTAACATTCCATAAGAAATAAGCCTAGTAGTTTCATACATCAACATATTTGAATTCAACACTATTCCATTTCTTGCCCCCTCAGCAACGATTATTGTATAAGCTCTCCACAAAGTATAATTACTCGAATTTTAAATGTAAAACACTTTTCTCAAATATAAGATAGACAATTTTTTGATATTCAATGATGTCATATTTAAAAGATGAAAAGTAACAACATGCATATTTTCTTGCCTGAGAAAAGCCTTTTATGTGTTATCAATTTTATAAACTCAGTTTAATACATTCATCTTTATCCTACAATTTTAAAGGGACATAAAGTATATATGTAGATGCTTTTGTTGTTTGTTCAATGTTGCCAATTTAGTGATATCATTGTTTATTTAGCTTTAAAAAATTACTTTTTCTTTAGAATAAATTTTGAAATATAAAATGCTGATGTCACTATATCGCAAATAAAGAGGCACACCAGATCTGGGAAGCAGTCCAGAGTACTTCAAAGTGACTTTTATGCCTAACTAATACTTTTTACCTGAAGCTATCAGTTTCTGGAGAAAAAAAAAAAGATCTTTGAAGATAATTCAGGCACATTATGAAATAATTAAACTCTTATGTGTACAGCTGAATATGCCACTGCAGTTTTATCATCACCAAAAAAGAAAAAAAAAAAATCATTCTACAATTGCCTGAATGAGCAGGCAACTGTGATCCAGGGACACCTCTGGGAAATCTGCAAATTCTTACAGAGCATCCCACCCTACTTTCTAGTGGCTGAGAGCACACCACCCAAAGATAGAAAAAAATCATTGCAAGCAGATTTATAATCAAAAGGTTTGATTTCTAGTCAGTTTGTAAATTAATTGGAAAGGTTGAGAAATAAAATTATGGGGTGGAGGTTAATCATCCTTAAATTAAGTACAGTATATACTGAGGTCCAGCTGACTGTAATCACTGACTATCACTATTTAATTTGATTATAATTTTTAAATGCTTTAAAAATGGCACAGATTTCAAATTGCAAAATAGAAATTATAGAAAAATAAAGTTAATTCCATCTCTCTCTAAATTTATATTACTATATTAAGTTCAATTGCATTCACACTATATTAAGTAGCTTATAACTTGAGTCTATTCAGTTCTTTTTTTTCCCCATTTATATTACATTTTCTTTGGTAGAGATATTTTCCTTCATTTCATAAATCAAACCTCGACTGTATAAATCCTCTTAGGAAAATTTCCTTTTTTAAGATCCTGCTGTCACTCAGAAACTCCAGAACCTGTCAACAACTATATCATATTTGTGAGGTTTTTTGTGATACTATCTCCCCACCTGCAAGCTCTTTTGAGCCTTTTACTTTTCTAGTGAAATTGAAATGCTTGGTGACTCTTGACTTCCAGGTAAGATTAGGAATGTCTTTCAACATTGGCATCAGTTTGTAATTGCATACTGGCAACTAAAAACCAATAAAAGTCAAATCATGCCTTAAGGATTTACTAAGTGAAGGGAGCACTTATGAAAATACTGTGAAAAATATATTTCTCAACCTTGCCACTAAAAATAAGGGCCCCTTGATAAACACTGTTTTGGCAAATATCATGTCTTGGAACATTGCTAAACAAAGACTAATTAATTACATTTACATAGTACAGGCCTCACCAGCGTGGCACAATCAACATCACAGTTCCAGCTTGCTGGACAGAAATTAACTTGAACAAAACATCAGCCATATATGGTTGGCACCAAGATTCTGTGGCTAAAGGAAATCAGTAGCATTTTACAAGCAAACTATAGTAAGAATCTGAATCAGGGTTGAGATGGCAATAATAAAAGATTGTGACCTGGAATATAAAGGCAAGGCTACAAACAGGAAGAGGCAAAGTTAAGAGCTAGAAAAATGAGAATTAGACTGAATATTGTATTATAAACAAGTAAAGGAGAGTATTTCGGAATGAAGAGCTTTAAAGAAAACTGTGGTGCCTGGTGAACTGACCCAGAGTGATGTTGGCAGCCTAAAACAAACATGTAGAATATCCAGTTGAAGGAGTGCTAAAAACTGGAAGGAGAGCCATAAGTGGATGAGATGTTTTAAAAAAAATGTCCAGTTTCAACAGCTTGTGGGATCACAACAATGAATAAATAAAAGCAGAGAAAAATTCCCAAGATAAGTAAGATTCTTTATACTAGAACACCAAAGGTATATTAAATGAGGGATCATATACTATAATGAAAGATAGGACCTGGTCATTAAAAAGCAGAGTAATTCATCAAGAAACTGAATTTCAATTTGGTGACAACATGGTCCTCCAAAACATGATGAAAGAAAGAAAAGTAAGGCAAAGTAATGTAACTCAGTTCAACAATAAATACACTGTATTTCACAATTCATAGAGAAACTATTTTAACTATACGGGGTGGGGGTCAGGGGTCCAAAGTTCCTTCCTACTCTCTGTTGAAGCCCCATGTCAGTGAGCCTGGTCCTCTAATGCACATATTACCAAAGGTACAGCTCACTTATGACAGACAAATATAGACAAAAAACTCCTGCAGCTATTTAAATCAATAGATATGTTTTTATTTGTTGATATGAAAGGACAACCAATAAATAGTGGACCATTTAAGAAATCCAAAACATAAGGTAAGATCAAGATGAAGCAATAGAACAGTTGAATTTGATATCCATAATACAAGATCAAGATACTATAAAAAAGCAATTAGAAATTCTTTCCATAAAAAAAAGCATGGAGTGCTCTAAAATTGGTTTGATAAGAAGATTAGCATGGCCCCTGCACAAGGATGACATGTAAATTCATGAAGAAAAAAAGAGCATGAAAATTTTAAAAAATGATGATATTTATTAAGATAAATAACCCATGAATGAGCTAACTAATAAGATAAGATAAAGATGAAAAATTAATGTAAATCTTGCAATTATTTTATTGGTTTATTTCTCTTTCTCAAATAATTAGTGTGGGGATAACTTTTTACATGCTTATTGACCATTTATTTACATTTTTTTCTTTTGCCTAACTAAAGAAAATTTGCTCAATTCTTTTTCTTTATACTTGTGTTTATGATTTTATTTTTTTAGTGATAATTTATATCATAGTGATACCATTTTTTTTTTCAGAAAAGTGACAAATATACATACCTACTCTATCTTGTACTTTTAAAAATATTTTAATATATATTTTTATCAGTATCGATTCCTTTTGAAGTAAACTTGGAATTGCATTCATATATAATGTTCAAACAAATTTTAAGTCAAACAATTTTTTTCCTATATACAACATTTAATAAATTCAGAAGCAATTCTACTTGGTAGATTAGTCATGTATTTAGGAATAGATAAAAAGGAAAGTGTACACATTTGTCTTTTGCTCAGTGAATTCCCAATAAACCTCAGGTGTTTATAGTATCTTGACTTCACAAAGGGAAAAACATATTTCATCCAAAAATCAAATTCTTACATGAATAAATGCTTTTAAGAAGGAAAAGTCAGTTGTGTATCAAATTAAGTATGCATTCTTGTTATTCTAGTCTTTATTTATAGTAAGTAGTAAAGTTAGAAGGAAATAAAGCTCTATTAATAACACACATTTTGTCATGTGTAAGAAGGTTAAGATAACTGAATATATCCAGTTTTTAAAGAATCTCATCATTCTGTTGTTTCTATTTTAAAGTGATATTTCACCACAAGTGACACGTTATAAATTACAACAGAACATTTAGGAACAGATTTTGGCTAACTGCTTTCAAATAAAAAGCTAGCCAAAGGAAAATTGAATGCTTGATAGGCTTAAAATAATGAATTTTTAAGAAAATATATTTCGATATGTGTATTCCAAAGCATTGGTCTTCTGGGTGTAGTTCATAGACTAACAGTATCAGCATTACATTTTTAGAAATGCAAATTCTTGGGTAACACTTCAGGTGCACTGAATCAAAAACTAGAGATAGGGGTCATTGAGTCTGTATTTTAACAAGTCCTCCAGGAGATTCTCACACAGTTTAATTTTTGCTAACCACTGCTCTACACCACTTAGTAGTTTTCAATTGATATGGCACTCTGAAATTGTGTGTGTGTATGTGTGTGTGTGTGTGTGTGTGTGTGTGTGTTATATACACACAGTTATTTTAATGCCTTTTAATATAGTCTAATGTTTTTAAATCAAATGTATCTTTATTAATGTATACTGCCATGAGAATAGTATCTGGCATATGTTAGACACCTAATCGTTAAATTTAAAGAATGAACAAAATTGATACATAAAATTGCTCACTGATCCTCTCCACTATGTAAAAGGTATTTCAAAATTTACATGCTCAAAATAGAATTATTTATTCCCGATGTCATATGGGCACCTGCGTTAATGTCTCATCTTAGTAAATGGCACCAACCATCTAACTAGTTGCTCAAGTCAAAACCCCAGGCCGGAATCACAGCTATGATGGAGTGACTTTTACCATAACAATTTTATGACAAGAAAAACTACAAAAGTTAGATAAAGAAAAAAAAAAAAAAAGTCTGTTAAAGTAAATAGATAGCATCTGAAAGAACAATGATTTCATGTGCCAGTATTCTAGGAAATAATTCTGGACAGTTAACTGAAGTGAGATCCAACATGCTGTAAAATACTTTTCCAAGTTCTAAATTCTGTGAGCTGGAGCCTGTGAAGCCAGTCAGAGGGGATCCCTTAAAAGCCAGAGTAGCCAAAAGAATTTTTAATTATGTCGCAAATCCGACCAGACAAAATTCGAAGTTCATATCTACAAAACTACCATAAATTTGAGGATTAAAATTTTAGAACCAAGACTACTGAAGAGAGCTTGACAATCTGTTCCAGTTTTTCACTTGAAACATTTGAGATTTTTAAACTGTAATATAAAAGAGACAAAAAAACAAGAAAAAAAAAAGGTAGTTAATAAACTCAGTAGAACTTTCAGTCTGAAATAACTGGGGTGGGGGAGAATTATAGATTAAAGTCAGCCAAGAAGGAGGATTTCTAGTAAACATATTAAGCTTCCAGAGTAGAGGCCTACAAGGGTGTGTCTTGGGAATGGAAACTAAATAGAGATAGACCATATATCGTCTCTATACATAGTTTGTAAATCTAAAGAAACTAACCTTTTACTTATTGAGATTTTTGTTATCACCTTAAGTACTCTAGCAAAGTAAAGTAAGCATATTATAAATAATATTATTAATGACTAAAAATAACTGAAAATATTAAATTATATTTCACTTTGATTGCTGTACTAGAATTTATATTATTCTCTAAGTAATATAATTTTTTAGTTGGCATTTTTTCTTCCAAAAGTAAAAGAGAAGATATTTGTTCTGAGTAGAATGATTTAAGGCACTAGGAAACAAGTGCATTGTCAAGATGATAAAATACAGAGCATTATAGTTGAATCTGGCCTATATCAGTCTCTTGTTATGAAATAGACTGCCTTTTCTTTTCCTGTTATTTGTTATATTAATGTGAAATAAGTTCTTTAAAATTGAAAGTGAACAATTCATATAATTGAGAAATGAAAACATCTGTACTTTAATTTATAAATTTCATTTATCATTTGATTAATCAAGCTTTAAATTTTTTTGATTATGCTTATTCATTTGCAAGAGAAAAATTAAATATATCAGTTCCATCTTTTTACACTGGAGCATTTTCTCATCAGAAGGTTAAGTTTTTGTTCAATATGAATACAATCACACCACAGTGCCCATTAAAAATAATAAAAATTACGCACCTAACTTGTCATTGACCAATGGAAAATTTACCTCGTAAGAGTTATGAAACACATAATACTCATCATGGGAAAAAAAACTCTTGAAATTGACTGCTTTTCTCGATTTTTGGCACCTGAAAAAGAAAGATAAGTGATTTTTAAAACCATTTAACATATAAATATTCCATTTAATAAGATGTTATGCAGATAAAAAGGAATAAAAGCATAATTTGAATCAAAGAACAATGTAGACAAAGAAGAAATAAATTGTCAAACTCGAGAGTGAAAAACAACAAAAAATGCTAAATCATATAAATAAGATCATTTATTTTACAATTTTCTGGGTTGGGGCTTTCTAACTTAATACATTTTTTATTCCTATTAAGAGAAACAAAGAAATGTCTAGAATGAAAGTACTGTAAGACATTATCTATACACACAGGGATTGTGGGATTTTGAAATATTGATATTATACTTAATTTTATTTAGATAAATATGTAACACAAAAACAATTGTGATTTCTTATAAATTTTATCTTTAAATTCATTAATCTCAAAAACATTTTATATTTTATTTTCTATTACAATATAATAAAATATTAAAATCATTAAAACCAGAATTTTAATTAGATTACCATTTTCTGGAGATGGGTTAAAATTTCAAGTATAGCCAGTTTTCTCCTCAAACTTCTCTTAGCTCTCCTTGTCCCATCTAATTTTTTTCAGAAAAAAAAGTTAATATAATCATACCTTAAACATCTGTAGCTTTTTGTAAATCAATTATACCTCAATAAAGCTTAAAAAAAAGAAAAACAAGGAAAAGAAGGAATGTAATATCTGAAATAAAATGGAAAAATAGATAAGCCAACTTTTTAAGATTTACAGTGCAAACAGAGCTCATAGTGAAAGCCT
The DNA here is from genome assembly GCF_000151845.1 of Pteropus vampyrus. Lineage (NCBI taxonomy): Eukaryota > Metazoa > Chordata > Mammalia > Chiroptera > Pteropodidae > Pteropus > Pteropus vampyrus. Next base: position 2,814,845 of record NW_011888845.1, on the reverse strand, counting down.
CTTAATTGCAAGATTCTGTGTTCTGTTTAAGTAATTCAGATGCATTATACGTTTCGTATAACCTACTGTCTTCCAGAAGGTTTAAGGTGATGAACATCTGGCCTAGAATCCAATCCAGTATCCAGAACCTCAAATTTTCTCAATTACTGAAGGAGGAGGCCTGTACAAATATCAGTACCACCTTTATCACATAATCAATTTGACTTCACTTTCATTTACTCTTGTTTGCTCTGCACTGAAACTAATAATGGAAGTAAAACTGGAGTTTAACGATGTGAATGCTGGACCTCAAACAGACTTCATAGCCCAGTCATACACTTTAAGGTATAAAACTTCAATTCACATTGTTATTATTTTTTTTTTTTAGACTAGGACCTGTATATTTTTATAATCCCAATTTGTTTCAGAATAAAATCCTTAAAAAAGCATGAAGGTCAGGGAGAATTTTTTATCATGAAACCACATTTTACATAAGTGAATATTCTAGATGAACAAAGTGTTTCCCATCAGACGCCAATGATCTATTTTAACTCTCTGTCTCTCTTTTTTTTTTTTTTTTGGTAGAAATTATTCCAAAAAGCAGAGAGTACATTTCACTTCCTTCCTCAACTGAAGACACAGCACATAATGTAATTGTTTTCTTAATGACTCATCACCATCATTATGTACCTCCATTCTTGTTCTGTGCTAGAACACAGGGCACATTTCTGCATATGCTGGGGAGTTTCTGTATTCCTCAATGTCAGACTATCAGCTGTAATGTCTCACTGCTGTCAGAATGCTTTTTAACCAACACTCTTCACTGCCTCCTCCCACATCTAGTTTATTGCTTCTAATCTAATTGCAATTTCTAACATATAGTAAATTAGGAAAATAGGCAACCCAGCTTTTAAATTTGGCTCTATTTACAAGGCAAATAGAACTCAGAAAGCGGGGCTTGCCTTAATTTCAGAGGTTCTGTGGTTCCTTTTGCATTGCTCAGGTGTTTTATACTCTTTTATATGTTTTATCATCTCCCAGAAGGGGTAGAATGACAAAATTCTAAGTTGGAGTCATATAAAGGTGGTTTAAAATGCTTTTTTTTTTTTTAACTCAATGTGTCTACAAGTACACCACACAAATATTTGTAAAAATAATTTGTATTTGTCATTTTGATAGTTATCATAAAGTGATGAATTTTGCATGCAATCTATCAGTAAATCAGTATAATTTCATTCATCTCGTCCCCTGGAATTTAAAGTGAATAAAATACTTCTTGGGCATAATGTACTCATCCTGTAATTTAAGTTATCTTCTGGATTACTAAATCTTCTATCATGAACCTACCCTTAAAAGCAAATGTACTTTAAGAATGACCAATGGAATAAGTCTTCCTGAGAAACTCCCATGCCAAATACATGTAATGCATGAGATTCTTCTAAAATATCTATTTTGTCCTTTTTTAAAATTAACTTTTACTGCAAAATCTAATTAAAAAGTAAAATTTAATTTTCTGTAAATATCCAAATATTAAGAAATAAATAACAAAAATGAAAATTCTGTGTTCCATATTGAAGAGAAAAATCACTCCTAATAATATTTTAATGTCTGCTTTCTACACATTTAACTCTAAACAGAATGTTTCTAACTATAATTATAATTGCTCATTTATATGTTGCATACAAAAGGAAGAGAAAAACATTAAAGAAAAAATCACTATGCTCCATTAAATAAAATGTTAAAAATCTACTCATCCCTATTTATTTAAAAGGCATGGATTTTTTTCATTTAATTGAAGGAACAAAACCTTTGAGCAGGACTGTGTCATTTATCACATTAGATGGTTAGGCAAGTCTTTGTATTAGACCATGATCTCTCTCTTCAGGCCTATAAAATAAGATTTAAATAAAGGATTGAAAGATTCACTTGAGAATGTATTATCCAGATGCAAGACTTGATCATCTACCTTATATAATTCAAGGTAAGTTAATGACTAGGAACGTAATCTAGAGGAAGCAATCAGGGTTCTTTTCACATCAACTTCACAGCCACTCTCTAAATTAAAGTTTGTGACATATTTTTGTCTCGGCCATGCTACCCTGAACAAGCTGGATCCCATCTGATTTTGGAAGCTAAGCAGTGTCGTATCTGGTTAGTACTTGGATGGGAGACCACCTAGGAAGACCAGGTGCTGTAGACATAAAAAAATAAAAATGAAATAAAATAAATAAGGGATTGTTAGCTGACAAGGTCCTTGCAATCTGTGAGGCCAACCAAGAGCTGCCTCGCCTAAAAAAATAAAAATAATAAAGTTTGTGACATTTTTTAAAAATTTATTTTTATTATGGTGACATTGGTTAACGAAATACAGTATCAGGTGTACAATTCAACCATAAGGCACATATATTGCATAGTGTGTTCACTGCCCACAGTTAGATTTCTTTATGTCACCACAGATTTGACCCCTTTTATGCCATCTACCTTCCTGTGACTCCTTTTATGCAGGCAAAAGAAAGCATTTGAAGTAAGTATCTGGTATTTAGTAGGGAAGAAAATAAGGAGGATAGAAAGAGGGTGTTTAGCAAGTATTTGTCTCATTTTATTCATCCATTCACTCTAGGTGACCGTTTTACTCACCAATTAGTTTTGTCTGTGAGAACTAAGAATGTATGTCTAGAACAATAATGTATAAATTCATCATTGTATTATATACGTGGTCATCAGTCAGTGTTGAATACATATATAATCAGATTCCTTAAATCAAGTTTGAAGTAAATATTTAGGAGCATCTAAATAGTTAGACTATTTATGGGGAAATTTCTCTTCCATGCTTCTACATATCAGAAGGCAGTTTAAGGAAATCTGTCATGTGCTGCATGTAGTGAGATCTTCCTCTTTTTCTAGGAGCAGCATCACTACACAACTCTGAAAAAGTTAACATTAAACTATCAACTCAATTCCTAATTTAAGAATAATTTTAACTGTAGTTGAAAAGAAAGAGATAATGTGTTTAGATTTATTTTATTATGTTGCTTAATCACAAATCATAAACAAAAATGGTCTCATCAAAATGAGGTCCAAGTAATTACAACTGAACCCAAATATGTTTCCCTTATAAAAACAGGCAGAGATATTCCACAAGCATATAATAAATGAAAACTAACTTTCAATATCAAAATATACATACATTTTATTAGTTTGGATTAACTTAATCACTTTTATATTATTTTTAGTAATTTACAATAATATTTTCTCTTAAAATGTTTAATTTGAAAAAGTTTTAGATGACTTACCAAGAATTAAATAGAAAAGTATATAATAAAATCATGTTTTGCTATCAAAGTCTATTATTCTGTATAATACATTATGAGTAGTCTGTATATCTTATTTAAATTGAACAGGTTGAGAGAGACAGGAAGCAATCACTTAAAGTCTGAACTATCATATGTAGGATAGGGATGGTAAATGTAGATGTAGAAAACTAAGGTTTTTACAGTCTCCTGTTTCCTTTGTACACATCTCTAAACTGGCATGGGACTCTATCGTATAAACCCAAATAAAGCATGTAAATTCTAGTGTCTCAAGTGACAGACTTGAGACACTAAAAAAAATATTTGATAAAAAAAAAATTTGCAAACCACATATATGACAACCTACCTGTGTCTAGAATATATAAAAACTCTGGAAATTTATAAGTTAAAAAAATTAAAAATGGGCAAAAGACATGGATAGATACATGAAAAGTGTTCAATACCATTAGCCATTAGGGAAAAGCAAATTAAAACCACAATAAGGTATCACTACTCATCTATTAGGATGATTAAAATTTTTTAAAAAATAGTGATGACATTTGGCAAATGCTGTTAAGAATTGAGAAAAACCGGATCACTCACAAATTACTGGCAGGCATGTAAAATGGCATAGCTTCTGAGAAAAAATTTATGGCAGTTTCTGACACAATTTCTGAACAAACAAAGCATGGGCTTACCGTATAACTCAACAATTGTAGTCTTGAACATTTATCC
>NW_011888845.1:2779325-2810791 GCF_000151845.1 Pteropus vampyrus | reverse complement strand
AAAAAGTTTTAGATGACTTACCAAGAATTAAATAGAAAAGTATATAATAAAATCATGTTTTGCTATCAAAGTCTATTATTCTGTATAATACATTATGAGTAGTCTGTATATCTTATTTAAATTGAACAGGTTGAGAGAGACAGGAAGCAATCACTTAAAGTCTGAACTATCATATGTAGGATAGGGATGGTAAATGTAGATGTAGAAAACTAAGGTTTTTACAGTCTCCTGTTTCCTTTGTACACATCTCTAAACTGGCATGGGACTCTATCGTATAAACCCAAATAAAGCATGTAAATTCTAGTGTCTCAAGTGACAGACTTGAGACACTAAAAAAAATATTTGATAAAAAAAAAATTTGCAAACCACATATATGACAACCTACCTGTGTCTAGAATATATAAAAACTCTGGAAATTTATAAGTTAAAAAAATTAAAAATGGGCAAAAGACATGGATAGATACATGAAAAGTGTTCAATACCATTAGCCATTAGGGAAAAGCAAATTAAAACCACAAGAAGGTATCACTACTCATCTATTAGGATGATTAAAATTTTTTAAAAAATAGTGATGACATTTGGCAAATGCTGTTAAGAATTGAGAAAAACCGGATCACTCACAAATTACTGGCAGGCATGTAAAATGGCATAGCTTCTGAGAAAAAATTTATGGCAGTTTCTGACACAATTTCTGAACAAACAAAGCATGGGCTTACCGTATAACTCAACAATTGTAGTCTTGAACATTTATCCCGGAGAAATGAAAACTTACAGCCACACAAAAACCTGTATAAGAATGTTTAGAGCAGCTTTATTCTGAATAATAAAAAAGTGAAAACAACCCAAATATCCTTCAATAGAAAATAGTTAAACAAACTGCCGTTCATCCATGTCATAAAATATTACTCAACAATAAAAACAAATGAAGTACTGATACACATAACAACTTGGATGGATCTCAAGGGAATTATGATGAGTGAAATAAGCCAATCACAGAAGGTTACATTCATATAACATTCATGAAATGACAAAATTATAGAGATGGAGAAGAGATTAGTGGTCTCCAAGGATTAGGAATGTAGGAAGGGAAGTAGGGTGCTGTGGCTGTCAAAGATTAGCATGAGGCATCCTTGTGATCAAGCTATTCTATATCTTAACTGTGATGTTGGTGGCATGAATCTGCACATGTAATAAACTTGCATAAAACTAAATGTATACACACACATATATGCAAGTGCATGTATAACTGATGAAATCTGAATACAATGGTGGATTATGTCTATGTGAGTTTTCTGGATGTGATATTGTATTATTCAGTTCCATAAGATGTTACCATTGGGGAAATTAAGAAAAGAATTTATTCAATTTCTTTACTTTTTCTTTGAGAAAATTATAGATTTTTCATGTGAATATACAATTTTCTCAAAGAAAAAGTAAAGAAAAAAAATAAAATTTTGTGACAGAATTCTAGGTAGTATATACCAATTGACCAGAGTTGGTGCTAAAGATAAACCTTCTTTGCCATCATTGATTTGGTGGGGGAGAAAAATCAAACTGGGACAAACAAGTAAATTGAAAATTAGTGTGTGCGATGCTGATGGTACAGGTTTTGACACTGAGCAAAGCTATGTTTAAAAAATGACTGACAAATTCCCTTACTGGCCAAAAGTGGTGAATTCACCTAAGCCCTTTAAGACTCAGATTCTTCCATTGTAAAATGTATAAAATAAAAATATCAATGCCTACAGCATTGTGTTGCTATGGATATTGTTCAAAATCCATAACATAAAACACATATGTAAATGCATATAAACATACATAAATAATTTTAGTAGTGACTATTTGTATTATTTCTACCAGAGCCACTTGGTATCAAAGTGATATAGTGGTGGTATGTATGACCTAACCACTAACAGGCAATTTTACATAAAAAGACTCAGTTACAGAGAGGATTCAAAGCTGAGTAGGTGGAAGGAGGAACCTATTAACCAGGGTAATAGAATAGGAAAGAGCACTATTAAGCAAAAGATTAGTAGTCTAGGAAAAATAATCAAATATCATTACAGGGATACTAAAACTGTACCATCTATATTTGCCATGCCAAACCACTGAGATATATATTTGTTGTTCTTATTCTACATGAGCAAAACTGGTGTCCAAGGGTTGGCTCAGCCTGTTATTATAGCTATTGATGTCCTTGTGCCAATAAATGTAGGTAAAATTTACATATCACTTTAAATCAAAGAATAAAAATAAAATCTTTTTCATATATAAGAATACAATATGATATAGATTATAAATAAAGGACACATATGTAGTAATCTTGTTAAAATAGAGATTTATAGCTATTTACTATATATGTATCTTCATTAGGAAACGATTTGCTATAATTTCTTAGATAAAATATTTTTAAACTATAAGTATGATGGATTTGCATAAATAATTTTAAGTGTTTCCAACTGGCTGCCTAAGTCAGAGAGTCTACTGAAAGAACTGAAAATTTATTACAAGTTTTCTGAATTCAACTACCATATGGTTCATGATGGATCAAATATAAGCAGAATAGGCACCTGATTGGTAGCATACACATTTCAAGGAAGTATGAAACTGGTGAGGTGTCAAGACATATGCACTAGGATTGATGTGTCTGGGATTTCAACCTCCTTTTGTTATCACCAGGCTTTTACCAGACTCACAATTTTCCCAGTTTTGGCTTTCCAAGGAATCTAGCAATTCTATTTAATTCCTTACAGAATTTAATAATTGTCCCTACAAGAAGAACTTTTTATTCAAATTCTCCCTAATTAAAAGGTTGTTTTATTTACTTATTCATTTATTTATTAATATATTCTTTCTTTATCTTTTGATTTTTTTTTTTTACTTTTTTTTATTAGTTTCAAATATACAGGACATTGGTTAGACATTTATGTAGCTTATGAAACGATCTCCCTGATTATTCTATTTTCCCTCTGGCTTTACACATAGCCATTACATTACTGCTGACTCCACTCCCCATGCCGTGTTCCCCACCCCGTGACCCTCTATCAACTACTAATTTGTACTTCCTTAACTTTCAATATTGATTCAGACTAATGCCACATTTGCATTAAATACCACTAAGAAACACTATGACAGACTTTATTTAGGATAAAATAATTAAATAGGATAACAAAGTATTCTATTTTCTTCTCTATCTCTCATTCCAAGGATAAGACATTATTACAGAAAGCTTCCTTGTGTTTATATATTTTCTAATGTAAAATATGCAAATGAGATGGCATGTTCTGTCCTCTGAAATGATCCTAACGGCCTCATTGTAACTCGTTTTTCAATCACAGTTTCAAGGAAACTATAATGTATAATTTAGAGTCTGATACAATGTCTCTCAAATAATAACACTATCCACAAAATTCTGAAAAATTCTCTTCACTAAAATTTTGGAGAAATAAAAATTCAGTTGCTGGCCAAGTCCTTCCTCTGGAAAACTACAGGGATTCTGGCAGAAATGAATAGTAGCTACTGATATGCTTTATTAGATAACCTTCGAGATGTCTCTTTTTTTCGTGTTCAACAAATTCCCTAGCCCTGGTCCACATCTACGATGTTCGACATAGGACCAAGGACATTTTAACTCCTTCAGTTTGGTCAACAAGAAATATCTATAATGTGTTGCCTTTCCTATCCACATTTACTAGTCCAAAACTTCTCAAATTTTAATGATCATATGGAACACGAGGGATCTTGAGAAAATGCAGATACTTATTCACTAGGTCTGGAATGAAACCCATGATTCCGAATTTCTCAGATTCCTTGGTGATGTCAATGATCCTGGTCCACAGACCACATTTTTAGTTGCAATATTGAAGACACTATCCCCTGAATTGTGTTATGCTTGCCTGATTGAGGGGAATTAGGCACTTTACGATGGAGAAAATATTTCAAATAATGAGCATTTAGGTATGTTCCTCCTTACTTTTCCTTCTTTACAAGAATGAGTGGGTGCTTTGTAAAGCTATTTTTCCTGATGACCTGCGTTATTGAAATATTTCATATGAAAACACTTTCATGACTTAAGAAACCACGTATATTTAGTGATTAAAATTAAAAAGAAAAATGCTACAAAAATTTGTTACTGAAATACAATATTTTTTCAGCTTTAACGAGGTATAATTGACAAATGAAATTGTAAGATATTTAAAGTGTACATCAGGATAATTTTAGTACACATCATGAAAGGATTCCTCCCATCTAGTTTTTTAGCATGTCCATTACCTCATGTATTTATATTTTGTGTATGTGTGAGAACATTTAAGTTCTACTCTCTTAGCATATTTCAATTACATAATAGTGTTATCAACTATAGTCACCATTTTATACATAAGTACTCAGAACTTATTCATCCTATAGCTGAAAGTCACAATGCTGTTTTCTATTTCCTCTTAGGGAATAATACTCCACTCGCTTAGTTGTGCTACATGTATAATATTGGTAATTAGATTCAATATATTCATAAAAACAAAACAAAATGAAACAAAAAATAAAACACCCCACTGTGTTTTATTGCCACCTCAAAGCATTCAAGAAGGGTGTCAGGAGATGTTACTTAACCCTACTCTGAGTGCCAGCCTTTGGGCTGCATTTCTAAAGTGACAGCACCAGCACCTTGGGCATTGCCTCAGAACTGCATATCTGCCAGGAAGCTGAGAATATCTTCACATTTCCTGTCAGGAAGTATGATTTTAAATGTTGTTTTAGAAATGAAAAGGAAGAAAAAAATACAGTAGAGCTATTGCAGTCTTCTACTTTAAAAAAATTTTAACAATTGGGGGCTCGAATTTATATCAGATACTGTGAAATTTTATCTTTTTTCTTTTTAAAGCAGAGCAAAAGAGTTTTCTTCACCTGCTATTTGTTTTTAAATTGAAAAGCCATTATTTTCCATAGTCCTCATTGAACTTCTCTTTTTATGCATTACATTTCACTTTATGGGTTGGTATTTTGCTTTTCCAAATTGTCAGTTTTTACCATTTTATAGATCCTGGCCATTTTAATCTGTCAATTTGTTACTCTTAAAAGTTTTCTGAGCATACGAATAACCCAATGATTGTCTAATTGGGGTTTTTAACTTTAGAAAAAAAATTAAAGACATAATAAAAAATATGACTGGATAGATTCTACAAAAATCTTTTCAAATATTATCTCATTAATTACTGACTAGCTGAATGTGTAACATTAAATATAACAGAAATATCCTGATAAGTATTCCTTAATTTAGAATTAAATATCACATATCCTGAACATTTATTACTTCTTGTGTGTGTGTGGTACAAAAGCTATTTAGAGATGTTATAGTAAATTTTATTTCAAAAAACAAAGTGAAATAAGCCAGTGTGGCCTCCAAATCTATCCGATTTACTCCCATTTAGTTTCTACTTTGGAAGAACACACCCAAATATTCAATGTCAGTTAACAGTTATTAAACTTTTATGCAGCACACTGAACTTTCTCAGGCATTTCGAACTACAGAAGGGGGGAAATAAGACTTAGTAAGTTATTAGATAAAACAAGCTATAAAATACCAAAGAAAAAGAGATTATGTAAAATTGTGAGAGAAGAGATCAAGAGGCAGAATATTCTGACAGATTCCCTAAACAGAACGAAGACTACAGATATGTTGAATTAAGGAAGATAAAATCCTGTGCTGAGAAAACAGTACAAAAAAAGGATGCAAAGACATGAAAATTCATTAAAGGTTCAGGAAACTGTGTAAGATATAGACTGAAAGATACATGAATATAATGATATGATAATTCTATATTTTCTAAGCTTAAAGGATAGGAAGAGGATGTTGCGATTAACTAAAATAGGGAATAAAGGAGGAGAACAGCTTCGGAAAGAAAAGAATGTCTGAGTCATTCTTTTCCGTTATGCTGAATAAGATTATGATTTTAATTTTCTTTTGAGCCCCAGTCAATTTATGCACATATACATGACTATACGATTATATCTAAAATGTGCCTTTATGATGAATGCCATTAAAATTCATCTTATAAAACAGCAAATGCAGTTGACAATTTAACCAAAATAAACACCCAGAACATTCTTTCCTTTGGATCCTGAATAGAAAATTATAATCATTTATTGAGAATACTAAATCTTTCATTTTTTACTCATATCCCACTCATCTTTTGTCAACCAGTCTGCACAAACAGATCTTGATAAAAAGAGTCAACATATAATCATTTTTATACAATATGTGCAATTCTGCCATCATGTTATCATCTTATTTTAAAATGCAGATAAAATAGTAGGCTATATTTTTAAAAATTTGAACATAAGAATATAACAGCTGGAAGAAATAAGATTGGATATTTGAAAGTCCTCTTTCTACTTAAAAAAATTATGTTTCTTAAAAAAGGATAATAAAAAAGTATGGAATAAATAATTAGAACAAAAGCATTTTGTGAGAGTTGGGTATATGGATGGGAGGAGTTAGAAGAGTTGTTTTCCTAAAGAGGTGAGAATGATCACTTTTCTCTTTTTTAACTGAATACAATGAGTCAAATGGAATAATCTCTTGAAGCATGCTGTTTTCTTTTTAATTGGTATATTAACAGTTATTAAAACAAGACAAGAAGAGAAATATAGGGGTTTTAAAAAGAAAGGACAAACATAGTAAGTGTCTAAAACATAGAGATATGTCTAGTAAGATAAGACAGGAGAAAGTAGCTCTGCCATCAAATTGACTAAGTATGCCTCCTAGCTTCGCATGAATGAAGTGTTTGAATTTTGAGAGAATTTGTAAACTTTTCCATAACTTTTTTTCCTTAAATGTTAAAGGAAATAATATCTATGCCACAAAAATATTTTTAGTTATTAGAGCTAATACGTATAAAATATTTGGTTTTAGTGATTCCAGAGCTGATTTTTATACCTTGATCTGAGCAGGGATAGAAAAATCAATGCTCTGATCCTATGACTATTCTATGTTTTATGAATATTCTATGAAACAATCATGTTCAGGATGGAAAATCAAAACAGACACAAAAGCAGGATCTTAGAATTAATGTGTACACCACTTTTAGAATTTCTTCTCTAAATGCCTCTTTCATTATTAGTAGCTTGCTACCAATGTAAAATAGGTATTCTGTTATTTATTTCCACAATATAACTTCTGTTCATTTCCAGAAAGTATTAATCTTGTTGCCCCCAAATTCAGTCATTTTTTTTTCCTGAAGATATCACGTTATTTTCTGATTCAATACGTTTACTCAAGCTCTTTCATGATTTGGATGGCACACTAACATTACTACCTTCACTGCTTTTCTCCAAGACAAAAACATAATTTTTACTATGTCTTTCTCAATATTTCTATTCACCCTATCAATATCCTTGTTTGGAAATCTGTAACATTTGCCAGCTGATATCTGATGAAATCTTTACTTGTATTACTAATTAATTTATTTCTAAACTATTCATATGTACTAGACTTCTCTATACAGTTTCAAAGGTCAACTTAACCAATTACTACCAATGTGTGACTTTGGACAAAGTATTTAATATAACTATAACGATTTTTTTTTAATTTAGAAAACTGAGACCCAGATAAAACTTAGTGACACACTCATGGTCATATAATTGTCATTGCTGAGATTCAAACATACATCTACTTGTGCCTAAAACTGATGCATTACCAATCTATCATTGCCTTTTAATAAGAGTAAAATGAAAATTAAATGTGATATGTATTTAAATTATTTAATAATTGGAAATTTCTTAAAAATGAAACATTTGCATAAATCATCACTCTAAGAGAAATTTCTTAAAGTTCATGGTCAAAAATATTTCACACAAAGAATTGCTTTATTGTTGCTACCGTGTAAGAGGAAAGAAACATTTTTTTTTTTGGTGCAAACTGATGACAGATGCATGGCCAAATGCCTAAATGAGCATTACATATCCTGTTGGCTAGGGACATGTAAAGGAATTGGGAAATAAGAAAATAGCATGCTTTCTCCCCACTTCTATATACCAAAGAGGAAATTATCTCTAACCATATTTATTTATACTGATAAAAAAATAAATCTCTAAATTTGTGCTGTCCAATATGGCAGCCCTTAGCCACATGTGGCTCTTGAGCACTTGAACCATAGCTGAACTGAATAGAGATATGTTTTACATACCAGGTTACAAAGACAGTAGAAAGTATGTAAGATGCTTCATTAATAAATTCAAAATATTGATTACATATAGAAATGATATTTTAAATATACTAGATAAAATATTAGTAAACTTCATTTACCTGCATTTTCATAAAAGATTTTGTAACAGTGCTGCCCTACAAATTTTTCCAGATTTCATTTTTTCTCTCATAGGTACATTTATTGATATATTTGTCATGAGCGCTGTTATAAAGCTTTTTATAATTTGCAGCATTAGATAAAATACTTTTAAGCACAAATTTCTTTGTATTTAGCGGTTTAAAAATTATCACAATAATCATTTCTCTGCTGCAAAATAGCTGTATTAGTTCTAAAAGACCTGAATTCATTGTTATTACCTCTCGAGCATTATTTGCATTGTTTATCCATGTTCAGAAAGATTGTTAGATAGAAGGTTCATAAGATAAGAGCCTCTCCCAGGTCTCATTACACAGGGACATGTGACAGTTTCGCTGACTTTATCCGCTAGAGTTTCGGGAGAAGATTGTAACAGTAGTATCCAGCAGTCTTAAGTATTTGTGAAATCTCACCTGATATACAGGATCTTGAAACATAATTCTCCTAATAAATTTCTACCTAAATAATAATGTTCTCTTCAATAGCCTGAATTTAGCATCAGATTATAAATGTGCTTCAAAGAAGCCTACCAAACAAAAGTATGCCCCACAGTTTTCACTTAAATGTATTTTAATGTAGCATTTTATTTTATTTTATGTAGAACTTAGTTAATAATTTTAAAACTTTAAACTTTACAACAATATTTTACCAGGTATTTTTGCTTCAAAAATAATAAAACCAAAGAAATATTGGCAAAATGCTCATAATAACAGAAAACGTACATTTTTTTCTTCAAAATTAAGGTTATAAAACTGATAGACCCATCATTGAAGATCAAATTAGTTAAATGCCCCAAATCCTGAATTCATTGAAGTATTTCTCAAATAAATTATTCAAGCTCTCTACAGGGAAAATGTATTTATATTAAATGTAGTAGAAATGAAAGATAAGGACATGATTATTCTCTGAAAGTAAAAATTAAAAAAGTAATGGCTTAGAAGAAAATCCTAGAAGGGTAATCTTTTAATACTAAGTAGCTAAATAGTGTGGGAGTTGGGAGGGAGGTGATCATTTAGATGTGCTTTCCAACATTTCCCAACTAGTCAGGCTAAATTTATGTAGTTTCAAGGCAGGTCTTTAATTCTTTTAGAAGTTCTTTTAAGAAATATTGTACTAGCAATATTTTTGATGAAACAAAGGACTACATTTTGCAGAAAACATAAACATTAACTACTCTAAGCCAAAATCGAGAATTAAACTCTAAAGTATTAAACTTCTTTACAGAAGTTTCAAAAATTTCCTAACCAAATTATCTTATATTTTCCCCATGTTTATTCTTAAATTTTGTCTCTTCTTGCCTATATGTTTTCTATAAATAACAGATATGATAAAGACTATAAAGACAAATGAATAAGTATCAAATAAAAACTCTATTAATAGAAAACAGGTGTCATAATTTATTTTTATTTAAAAGACAAAATTAGGGACACATTACAATCAATGAAAACTTCAATTTAAATAAATACAGTGTATTAAACACATATGTATGTTTTTTTTTTTATCCTGTGAAAAAACATGTATCTGTGTTATGAATTGTTTCACATTAAATAAGTAAAGGGAAGGTGTGTTGTTATGGTTCCTTTGGTTCGTAAACAACTTTTCGCAGGTAATATTAGAGGCCAACAAGAAACGATAGTTGAAAGCAAGAATCACTAAAACATTGAAATAGAAAACAATGACCTCAATCTCATATTTTTTATTTTGGAGTATTGTACCTAAAGCTCTGGCTTTGATTGGTTATGTTTTAGTTTTCCTATGTATTTGTAACATTTCTTGATTATCACTTTAAAATATCTTATAAAATATGACAATATTTCTATGAGGATTGCCAGTTTTGTTTATTTGAACTCTGGTTAAAAAGTTTCATAGATGTCAAGTAGTCTTCCCAAGATGCACTTTCTCTCATGATTTGACATAGCAGAAGGGTTGCAATATCCCTATGCATTGTATTGTGTGAGACTAGAAAAATGACTATGCATGCTGAAATCATGCAAAACAATCTTATTAAGTAATAGGAAAATTTATAACTGTTTTACGGCCTTTAAAATATTTTGCCAAAATATTTAAAACTCTGTCAATTAAACATGTATAAGAAAGCAAAATAAATAAATAAATAAATAAAGCTGATCTTTACTTAGCACACTGTAATTGAATAAAGATAAATGAATGCTATTGTATACTGGTTCATTGAGAATTAAAGTGTTTTATCTCTTTGTAAAAAAGAAAAGAGTAGTTTGAATAGTGCTTGCCTTCTTGTGACAACATATGGAGCAAGCATTATTTTTATTGCTTGGAAAATTGTCATACTTCTTTTCATGTTTGGAGCAGCCTTCAATGTTTTATCTTTTTAAGCTTTCATTATCATGAAATAACTCTAAGTGTTCTAATGTGACATTTGTGCCAGCACCACTTCCTCCGTGACATTTTCATCCTTTTCATAATGATCACTTTCTTCATTTATGTAAGTTTTCCTTCACTAATTCCTCTAGTTATATATCTAGAGTATCTCTAAATGGAAAAAGTATGAAATGACTTTCTAGTGTGGGTTCATTTGGTTTAATTCATATATTACTTATATCATTATTTTTTCTCTCTATTTTAGTTATTTGAAAACTCTTTTTTATAAAATTACAAACATAATTAAATGACCTAAATCCAATTTATATATACCTTTCTACCTATTGTTATTGATTAATTAAGAGAACATGTAATACCTTTAGGAGTATATATTATGACTAGTTCTGTAATTAAAAGAGTTGAATTATAAAACTATTTTTACTATCTGACAGTTTTATCTCTATAAAGAATGTAGTTTAAAATACCAAATAAGTAAAATACTAATAAGAATAACAACTAATACATATATAATGCTTACCAGATGCCCTGAACCATTATAAAAATTTTATGTACAGTAAGTCATTGTTTTTTATAAAAACTCTAGAAGACTAGTATAATATTAGCCAGAGCTGACAGATGAAGAATGCTAAAGAGAGAGGCTAAGTAATTTGCCTAAGGTAACACAATTAATAAGTGGCAGAGTCAAGATTTGAACCCATAATATCTGGTTTCAAAATCAGGACTCTTAAACTTGTGTTCATAAACGTAATCTAAATCTGCACCTTGAGCCCCACTGCTGGCATTTTAACCAGCTACATCTATGTCCCGCTGAGTCTTTCGTGTTTAGAGCACTTCAGGGCCACAAACTGAGTACAACACATCTAGTGCTGAGCAAAGGACTGATTCACTGCTGAGCAAAAATATCAAAAACACAAATGAACTAATATTACTCAAAGAAAAGTGAAATCCATAAGTAAAAATGGACCATTGATTTTATGGGTCATTGTTTGATGGAGGAGGCTTTTTTTTTTTTTTTGGTTCTTAATCAGATTTGAAGTGCTTTGGTATATCAGAGAGTTATAGTGACTCTCTACCACTCTTAGAAGTTTCTGTTTTCATTTTGCATCCAGCAGTTGACTTTTAAAGCTTATTTCCCATTGCTCAGTTTATTAATATTGAATCTTTCATATATTCTCACCCAATTAGGGTTGACAGATTTAGCTAAAACCAAACAACCAACCAAAAAATATGCTCAATTAAATTTTCATTTCAGAAAAATGCATAAGTATATACTTACATATTGTATAAGTATATTGCATAAGTGTGTCCCATGCTGTATTCAGAACATATTTACAATAATTACTTGTTTACCTAAAATTCAAATTTAACAGGATGTTCTATATTTTACCTGGAAACTGTATTCCTCAATCTCACAAAAATTTGTTGGAGAGGGGATCAAGTGAAAAGTCATTCTGAATCTAAATGTGGAAGACAATGTCTTTGGTTTATTTTGAACACCTAATTTAAAAAACAAGCATCGCTGAATCATTTTACCTCTTCAAGCCCTTGTTGCCCTGGTAAAATGGAATCATGAGATGCTCCCCTAACTCTGGCAATTGAAAGAAATGAAGACGTATTTTTAAAAGATATTTAAAATTCGAGAGTTAAGACATGAGAGTTCTTATGTTTCAATTCATTTCATATATACACTTTCACTCTATCTGATGTAATTTATCATTGCACACATTTTATTATAGGCGATGATCTTTTGCCAAGTGATGCTTACTTTATCCATGAAATCAGCAGTGACTAATGAGCATTAACTGATGAGAGTTAAAGCAATGACTGCTCTTATTCAGTAGTGGTGACCATTAGTAAATATCCTATAATAATTACCATTATTACCTTTTTTAAAGAGCTTGGTATAAATGTATTTTTTTTTCAAATTCTTTCCTCAAACAGGAGAATATATCTTAATGTTTTCCTGAAAAAATGTGATGTTAGGTTTTTCTGACAGTTAAAAAAATATAACCACACAATCAGTGAAAAAAATCTATACCAGCAAAGACATACTAATTGTCAAATTACTGGAGATTATAGTATGCTTGATAAAGAATGATTTTCTGACTATGAAATACATTTTTAGTTATTAAAGTGATTTCTGGCTTTTACCCTATTGTTATTAAATCATAAAAATTGTTTTGCCAGATATCCACACACAGTGGCAAATGAAAATTCCACAGGAAGTAATCTTTGAATTAAGACACTGTCAATATGATCCAAGTTTCATCTAAAGGTCTAGGAATTTCTTTTTAAACTGTGATAAAAGGAAACCACAAGTCTTTTAGAACATTTGAACTAGTTAAAAACTATCAATGAGAGAAATAAATTTATTCTATGATGTTAACTACAGTCATCATATTTTTATTAATTTTTTCACCAATCATGTGTTAAGACAGTCTTTACTCAAAGTTATCCAACTTTGACAATAAAAGTGTTCCTACTTTTCCCTCTATTTTTTTAATTACTATATGACCAAAAAAAGTCATTTCCTTTTTAAAAATGTTGAAATTTAGTGTATTTCTCCAAAAGTAACTGCAAAGCTTAGAAATAATCTTCTACATCAACTTATTGGTTGAGATATGCTGAACAGTTTCCAATGTAGTAAACCCGGATAATTAACTTCATAGAAATTTATCTGCAATATTGTTACACTATGTATACATCAGTTTAGGTTGCTCAGCTTTTGATTAGTAGTAAATAAATGCAAATATGGTTGGTTCAAGTTGACCACATCTAGTTCTGATGGTCACGGCCTTAGAAATAAAAAATATAAAATACACACATGTATAAACAGAAGCACAATCATGTGATGTCTAGGATAAAAAAATGAGTAAAGAATATCTATGTTTTAAGAACAAAGAGCATAAGAGATAGACCTGAAATATTATGGATAAGTAAATAAAACACATGCCCTTAAAAAGGCAGTGGATGAAAATCCTTTGAATATTTTTTCCTTAAAATTATGCACAATGTTATTTATTCTTAAATTGCTTTTGTGGCCACATAATGAGATGTGAGAACCACAGGTTGGAGAAAAAAACATGGGTCACTGAGAAATAAATAGCAAGAAAGACAAGCAGCTCTAAAGAGCTACCTAATTCCTATCTGACAAGAAGAAATCCTAGTTACAAAGTCACTAAGTTTTAAGTGTTTTTCAATTTTTTCAGTAGAGCCTATTATTAGAGTCACTTTTTATTTTTTCTGCAAAATTAAGTATATTTCAAAAGTAGTAGAAGGAAAATATAACTAGTTTATCTTAGAATCATATTTTAAAATTCTTCCCTTCAAACATTTGTGCTATTATTGACATACATTTTATTTTTACATGCGTAAGAAGCCCCACATGATGTTATCATTTTTGTTTTAGCTAACCAATTACTTTTAATAGTGAGTAAAAATAAAAAAAAAAAATTGTCTATTTTTTCATTTCCTGATTTCTCCATTACTTTGTACAGATTCAAACTTTTGTTTGGCATCATTGTCCTTCTCTCTAAAGAAATTTAACATTTTTGTGTTATAAGAATTCCAGCTACAAACTTTCCCAGATATATATATATATTTTTTTGGTCTAAAAACATTTGGCTTTCATTTTTTTTTTTAATACCGTTTTTCTAAGTATAGAATTCTGGGTTGACAGTTTCTCCTTGCTTTAGTTATTTTAAAGATCTCATATCATTATCTTAAGGCCTGTGAAGTTTCTAACAAGAAATCTGATGTAATTCTTATCCTTGTTCTTTTGAATGAAAAATGTGTGTTTCTCTTCACCTTTCTTTTGCCTTTAAAGACCTTTATCTCTGATTTTCTGCAGTTTGGCTGCAATATGTCTGTTTATAGTGTCAGTTTTTTTTGTTTTTTTGTTTTTCTTTTGGTTTTTTTTTTTCACTATTCATTCTACTTTTGTTATACTTAGCTTCTCAAATCTGTGCTTTGATGTCGTTCATTGCTTTTTGCAAAATTCTCACCGTCTTTTGTTCTAATATTACTTCTGCTCTTTTTGTTCTCTCTCTTTTTTTTTTCTTTTATAGATTCCAGTAACACATTTATTAGACTATTTGAAATTTTCTCATAGTTTTGGATACTCTGGTCTTTTTTTTTTTTTTTTTTTTTTGCTGTATTGATATTCTTTTGCTTGTTTCTTTTGTCACTCTTTTTTCTTTGTATGTTTTCGTTTTCAGCAATTTCTATTTACCTATCTCCAAGTCTACCAATTCTCTCCTCAGTTGTGTTAAGTCTACTAGAGAAGCCACTGAAAGAATCTTCATTACTTATAAGAATTGCATTTTATATTTCGGAATTTTCATTTGGCTCTTTTTATAGTTTCATTCTTTCTAGTGAAATCACCCAAATGTTTACGTATGTTGTTTACCTTTTCCATTAAATTCCTAAACATATATAATACTTATTTAAAATTTCCTGTTTAATAGTTCCAGAATATAGCTGGATATCTATCTCTAAGTCTGGTTTAGTTGACTGCTAATGTCTTACTTTTTGCATGAGCTTTTCTTTCTTTCTTTTTTTTCCTTAGTTAAAGTTAACATTGTTGGAGAAATAGTAGACACTGAAATCAAGATTATTTATGTCTGGAAGTAAGCCAGCTCCTTTTGTCATTCAGCATTGTATCAGCCTGATAAGTAATTGAGTGGGTTTGAGTTTCCTTCCTGATATTTTCACCTTCAGGGCACCATAGTCTTTAAGTTCTTCTAGCCATGGGATACTGCTGCTTTTGTTCCAAATGGTATTTCAGTTGCCAAAGGATGTTTTTCAGTCTGCACTTAATCATTCAGTCATTCCTGCTTGCTTGCGTCATGGACGGGGCTTTTCTCTACGATCTTCTCCCTCCCCCAGAACTAGACTTCTGTTGCTTCTAAGCCTGTGATTGGAAGTAGGGGATTTTTCTTCTGTCCTAATGTAGCAACTGCTAAGGCTTTTCTTGACTACTGTATTTAAAATACCATCACTCATCTAAGTTAATCCCTTCCAATAGCTCTCTAAGTTTATTTTTTCTTCTTTCTATAATACTCAAATATAGTTTATTGGCTTTTAGACACTTCCCCAGATTTTTGTCTTTTTTTTTTTTCTTTTGCCAGATATCCAGAGCTTAAAATGTCCCCACCTGGTACAGACTAGGTACTCCAAAACCTTTATTGAATTATTTAACAGAGGCTGCAGTCATTTGAAAACACAATGGGTTTTTATACATAAAGATTAACTTTTTCACTCATTATAATAACAATATAGACTGAAAAACTAGACAGTTAAAATTTAGCTTTTACTTTTTCCCCCTAATCGTTAAGGAGTCATTGATTTTCTCTGAATACCATGAGCTTACTCTAATAGGAAAAAGCCTAATAATAGTGGTTTAACTCATATACAGTTAAAAGAAAATGTAATCTCCTTAATAACCAGCATAAGGTTTCCTCAGGAAAAATTATATTTCATAAAACAATATTTTGTAAAGTAGATGTTTCAGAAGGTACAGTTTATCATACTTTCCTTCCTTTTTAGGATATGGTATTATAATTACTAACGCTACAAGAGAATATCGAAGAAACTTGGGTAGCAGTTATAGTAGAGAGAAGAGAGAGGAAGCAAACAAAAGGTGGAAGTTGAAGTTCATCAGATGTAACCAATTTCCAGGATCCTCAACCTTCTCAGCACATGGTGCTGGAATCATATACGCTCTTTGTGAGAGACATCCTTGATAGTGGTCAAGGTGTGAGAGGTTGAGGTGGTAGAATGGCGTGGAAGATGAAGAAGAGTTGATATGTTAAGGAGACAAGAACATCTGTGGAGTAACATTAAACTAATGTAATGAAAGGCTGGAAGACCACTGAAAATTAGCAAACATATGTCAAAATTCTATAGATCCTTGAATGTGGTTTTATATGCAATTTCAACAATGTCTCAAGTGGCAGTGAGCACCTCAACTGATGTTTGTCTTATGATTATGCAGGAAATAGAGGCCAAAGGAGCTGGGAAGCTACAACTTAATCTCATATAAAAGGTTCAGCAGCAATTATAGTAAAAAAGAATGTAGATTTGTGAAGGGCAAATTCATTTTCCATTGCTTAATAGTGCTTTTAAAAAAATAAATCTCAGGGACCTACCTTCTGATTCCCTAACATAATTTGTCTGAAGTGGAGTGTAGAGATTGTGACTCTTCTTGAGAAAAAACAATATATAATCTGTGCTGTAGAAATTATCCCTGATCCTTCATGGAGTATAGAAGTGTGAAATTTAATATATTTTAGTAAAGAATATCAAGTAATGGTCAGTCTATCATTTTGAATTCCCTTCCTAAAGTATGATGGTTTTGGTGATAATGATTCTTTGACAGAATGCTCACTACTAAAGTCAAGTCAATTTTGAAAGTGCTCCTTCTGGTAAATGCTGATACAGAGTCAGTTCCCTTAGTGATAATCAAGTTGAGGCAATTCATATTGAAAAAGTGTACTTCGTGTTTCTATTTAATTTTCAAAATTAAGGTTTGTGTACTATAAATATGAATAGTGAATCACCTGAAGGTAGAGCAGAAATTACTCTTAAATGAATATTATGTTGCAAATACACACACACACACACACACACACATATACATAGCTTCATAATCAGAGACTTATCTCTTTTTTACTATATTTATACTAAATTTATAGGTATAATTTCTCATTACTATGGGTTTCAGAAGAGCATTAACTTCTTGCAGGCTGTTATTCAGTAATATCAGGAAAGCAAATCATTCTCAGTTAAATTTCCAGTAGAGGTAATCCTCCATCATTTATCTGACTGGTAAATTGGAAAGGAAAAAATCCTATAACCTAACAGCATGAAGATTAAGTATAATGAAAATTTGCCAGACATTTGTATAAAATGACAAATGTTGGTTTTCAGATGCTTGGTTCCCATTAACTTTAATATAAATTACTTAAGACAAATTGCAACATTTGGCATGTTTATCACTACAAATTGAGGAGTTTGTTGTGTCCTTACTCTGGAATATTTCATATACTTCGAGTAGGACAAAAAGAGATTCTGTCCTGTTTACTCAATAAATTTTCCATTTCTAAAAGCTGAATGTCAGTTTTCTTTTTAATACTTAACTGAACAGGCTATTTATGAATCATTTTATTTTCAAGTCTGAGTTTTGGAAGTTAAAAACTTATTATTTTATGCCCAGTTTAATTTTCATTTGGCAAAAGGAGTAAATAAATCTTAAAAATAAGTTAATAACAAATTATGTTCAATCATCTGTCAAGTAAAATTTGAAATCTATTATATCTTCATATATTCAACAATTATACTTTCACATGCTAGAAAGTATTCTTATGTTCATATATTATCAGAACATGTAAGTAGAAACAGTCAAATATTTCAGTTGACATACATTTGAAACAAAACAATATTTATATTAAGAATCGTGCAGGTGGCCCTTTTGTTTTTCTTGCAGGTAGCTCTTTTAAGTAAATTTCTTAAGTTATTTATTAAATTATGGTAACCTGAGGCTTTTGTAATATAAAACACAAAGCAAAGTCTTGTTTAAACACTGTAAAGTAAAATTGTAATAATTTTTATCTTCTGAGGTCTGGACAATTCTATTTAATTACTCATAAAAATTTAATTAAGGACTTTTAATGGTCACACAATCTTATAGAATACTTATATATTCATACATTCAAATAGATAATAGAATACAAATATATATAAACATCCAAGTTGATAACAGTTTTTATATTGAATACAATCACTATTTACTAAGAAACTCAATGATTCAAAGTACTTTCTGAGCTGGACTTTTCTAGAATATCTGATTTCATCATTCTGGTTATACACTCTTTTCTTGCTTGCATGCCACTATGCTCTATATTCCCAAATTGTCTACGGTAAAATTATGTTTTTTGGTTAGGATCGTTAATATCGCTCTTGATTTCCTAATACACGCATGTCTTAATATATTTCTTATTTACTTCAAAGATTTCCCCTTTTATTTCTAAAGCTTTAAATACCCACTCTCTTTGAAAATTCAGCACAAATCTGTGTATTTAATCAATTACTGAAAAACTCCTGCTATAGAGCCTTTCCATCCAAATGTCTTTTTTTTTAGTGGTTATATGGTGAGTGTGAAAAAAGGTATATATGCTTTGGGAATTAAAAAATGAGATTGAGATGCTCATTTAAAAAGTGTCCTCAGCATCACTGGTTATTAATGGTACCACTTGCTCAATTTATCAAGAATATTGTATGGCTTGAGTAGATTAAACTTGTTACTTTAAGCCAATTAAGATCATGTGTATTTGAACTACATCTTTATGTAGGGATGTAAACTATATATCTTACACACTTGATCCTCATGAGAAATAGCCAGTAACTAGAAGCCATGATGACTGACTATATACCCAGCCATCTCTTCAAAATTTATTTTTTATATCCTGAAGCATAAAAAACAAGAAAACCTGAGTTTAGTAAATTATAGCTTTGGTAAAAGATATAGCAACTCAAATCCAACAAAACTGTGCATTCCAAAGAGAAAAAGTGTGAGAAGCATATTTAAGCTTTGTGTTCAAAGTGAGCAGTGCTAAAGTTGAAAATACATAAAAAACACTTATACGTCACAAGCTATAGAAATTCCTGTTGAGGAGAGCCAATTTCATAGTAGAGACTTAGAGTTAAGAAAGTTTTAAAAATAAAGAATTTTTTAAAGGCAAAATGTATATTTTATTCTCAATTTCCCATCTGTCATAATGTTGCCAGCACGCCACAATGCCAAGAATGTCAAGAGGATAGGCATAGTCTTAAGTCCTTTAGGAAAGATGCCATTTCTTTATATTTTGTACCAATACATATCTAATTATATAACAGAAGCCAGTGGGAAAATAAGATGTTCCTTACAGCTAACTTTTCTTGAAAACCTCCGTTCATTGAAGGAAGAGATTAAAAAGCCGAACTGAGTTAAAGCTTACAGATGTGCTTGCAGGTAGTAGCAGTAACCCTGTAAAATGGCAGCATCTACAAGAAACCACAGTTTGAAAGGCAGAGCTGGTCACATAATTGCACATTTACCTGCTACTTACTTTCACATGTGATGTAAGTACCCCTAACAGCAGCAGTGCCAACAGATCTTCAAACATAAAGGATCCTCGTTGCAATTGTGAGAGTCAAGCAGCTTGGTCCCTTTTCATGTTGGAAACCAGCATATTTCAGCTCTGCCATATTTGTAGGGGTTTTGGTGTCTATTCAGAATCCCTTTAAAGGCACCGAGAGTTTTTGTTTCTTCATCCATTACAGTTCTCCCATCAAACAAACCTATGGAGCTCAAGCCCAAAGGAATCTGAGCCCTTATATAAAGATTAACGTGTGCTCATCTAGAAAGTGGAACTTCGAGGCAGTCTTTGAAATAGTCATCCAGGAGTTATTACATGCTGACACTAGTGCCCTGGAGGGACAAGCTCAGGAGGAAATGCTGCTGGTGTTGATTGTTTTACAAGTGACACTGAGCTCTGATTTGAATGAGGCAGAGGTCAAGTATCAACCTGCTCTAGGCATGTCAGACTTGCAGCCATGAACCTTTTACAATGACCTTCAACAAAATGGTGAAGTCGGCTTTTTGATCCCTCCGCAGTGCTTTGCTAGCACACATTGTGTTACAGAAGAAGATCATCCAAATGTCGATAGGAATGATGGACTCACTAGGGAACCCCTAACCCCCACTTTCATTTAACAGGTATTGCAGAACCATTTTACAGTGTGTTCCACAACAAAAGCCCTCCAACTGGTAAAGATGTATTCCAGGGCAAATAGCTCAGAAGGGCGGGAGACTTGACACCATTAAAATATACTGAAAACATTTTTTTTTTTTTTGTAGTCTACAAGGTTGTCAGATAAAAGAATTTGAGTTAAAACTCCATTAAGGCAGAGCTTGGGAACAGCATTAGCTGAGAGAACCGTTTAGATGCTGTGATCTGCAATAGTACAGCCAAGTTCAATTTGAGCAGAAGAAATGGGCTCTCTGCAGGGTGAGCCAGCCACAAGCTGGGCTGAGTTCTAGCAAAAGCAAAAGGCTTGGCTGAAGCATGGGTTTAATGTGTAAAGTGGGTGTGCTGATCAGAAATGGAACTGTTTAGCCAGCTCATTCTTCAGCAGAATAATAGTCTTGGAGGAAGCATTACTTCAATTTGTAATGGAACTGAAAGGATTAGTGTTTTCTGTGATTTAATGCTGGTGAAGTCTATTCTCTCTCTTCTTTCCCCCTCATCCTGATTCTTATGGTCCTCATTGGGAATAAGTGATACTTAAAAAAAATAATTCCGCATGTAATTTATTATGATTATGGATTTTTTAGCACTTGTGATATGGTCAATTTTATGCTAGAGGACTATAAATTACTAAAGGAATGAATGAGTGAATAAAAGCTTCCCAAATGCCCTATTGTTGCTGGTCACCTCACCTGCCCTAAATCTCAAAGACTGACCCAAAAGATGAGACATGTAGCCTCCCAGAGTAACTAATGTTTGTTCTCCCCCAGTGACATCCAGAGAAGGTTATTCTCACGTAACAAGTGCTAAATCAATAAGCTCTAACTCATACTTACAGTTCTTATTGTCCCATTTTATGAATCTCCTTATCAGCTGTGTTCTTAAATTAGACAAAGCTATAGCTAGTTTTTCTATTGTGCTCCCACAAGAACACCCCATGTACCCTTCACTATTCCATTAATGCTTTCCTCAATGTGCTATAATTATGTGTTTCTTCTTTTCACTGTGATGAAAGTATTCAGAGGTAACATATTGTTTATATTTGTATGCCCACCAACTAACATTTTGCCTCTGACATAGAAGGTACCCAAGAAGTAGCTGTTGAGTGAAAGTTGAAAGACAAATCTAAACTCAAATAGATATTAGTTTGTCTGTCTGAGAACTGTGAATTTCAGAGCATTTATTTTGTTTTATTTATTTATTTTTGCTCGTTGATGACAGCTACAATGGGTAGCACTAATTAATTAATCAATATAGATTTATTACTGTGTATACTCTATAGAGACTAACAGGCTGAGCCTCAGGTGCAGGGCAATGACTTGGAAGATTTCTTCCTGCTCCCATATTAACCCATCATCTTTGTTATTTAAAAAAGGAGGCTAATAAATTATAATAGCAGTGACAGGCAGCTCTGCTCACTGCTAATCATGTCATAAGTTGTTACATCTTAGGCACATTAATAAAGAACTCTATAGTTTTCAAATTTTATAAAATATAAATCAACACATGCTGTCTTTTCTTTTATCTGTTATTTTCTACAAACAGAACTGATTTTGCTGTGGAAGAGAATGTGATTTGAGTGACTCCAAAACAAAATCTAGTATTAGAATAGCTCCCTCAATTGACCCTGTCTCAAACCGCCACCTGAATATTCATCTGGGATTAGGGAAATGAAGTTTAAGTGCAAGTGATATAGGAAAAAACTAATTATATGAGACATTATCAGTCCTTAGCATCTAAGCTTGAATTAGAAACAAAGACACGTGGGTTGAAAGCAATGTTAGAGATGACAAAACTGCTTTACAGAGAAGTTGTCTTTTTTTTTTTCATTCATACAATATTGAGGGAAAGATAAGACTAGATTCCAAGGATATTGGTTCCTAATACAAAAATTTCACCAATCCAAACTAAGCACAAAGTAGATTAAGAAAATGTGCATGGACTGTAGAATCAGAATGGCTTAACTTCTCATTCTGGGTAGCTTGGCTTACTTACTACCTGTATGATATGAAATTTCTGAGCCATAGTTTTTCTTTTTTCTTTTTTTGTCTTTTTTTTAATACCAGTTTATTTATTTTTTTCACACTATATATACATAATTTTTTATTAACATTTTATTTTTTTATTTTCCTTCTCCTCCCTCCCCTCTCCCTTCTGGTAACCACTAGTTCATTGTCCATGTCCATAAGTCTCTGTTTGTTTGTCTTGTTCATTTGTTTCTTTTAGGTTTATATCCCACATATAAGTGATATCATGTGATTTTCATCCTTTTCTGTCTGGCTTATTTCGCTTAGTATCATTATTTCAAGGTCCACCCATGTTGTTGCAAATGGCAGTATTTCATCTCTTCTTCTAGCTAATTTTCCATTGTATATATGTACCACAGCTTCTTTAGCCAATCATCTATTGTAGGACACTTTGGTTGCTTCTATGTCCTGGCCACTGTGAATAACACTGCTATGAACATCGGTGTGCAAATATCTTTTTGGATATGAGTTTTCAAGTCTTTGGGGTAAATATCCAGTAGAGGGATTGCTGGATCATATGGTAGGTCAATTCTTAGTTTTTTGAGGAAACTGCATACCGCTTTCCATAGTAATTGTAACAGTTTGCAGTCCTACCAGCAGTCTATGAGGTTTCCTATTTATCCACATCCTCTCCAACATTTGTTATTACTTGTCTTGTTGAATACAGCCATTCTAACCAGTGTGAGATGGTATCTCATTGTGGTTTTGATTTGCATTTCCAAATAGCTAGCAATGTTGAGCATCTTTTCATATATTTGTTGGCCATTTGTCTGTCCTCTAGGAAGAAATGTCTGTTCAGGTCCTCTGCCCATTTTTTGATTGAATCGTTTGGTTTTTTTTGTTGTTGTTGCTGTTATTGAGTCACATGAGTTCTTTGTATATTTTGGATATTAGGCCTTTATCGGAGGTGTTGCTTGCAAATATATTTTCCCATTTGGATGGTTATCTCTTTACCTTGTTGATGGTTTCTTTTGCTGAGCAGAAGCTTTTTAGTTTGATGTAGTCCCATTTATTTATTTTTTGAGTCATAATTTTTCATTGGTACCATGAAGATATAATTGACTTCAAAATCTTTGTAACTATTAAATGAAATAATTTATATGTAGGCAGTTTTTAAATGGAAAAGCACTACAAAATATATAGCACATATCATTTCTAAAGCAAAGTCATATAAAACTCAATTGTTCCCTTTCCAATGAATACTTTCAATGTTGTTTTCTCTCTACCAATATCGCATTATATTTATTTATTTTAGAACTTTCTTCATAAACATGAGTTCCTCTGACTTGGCAAAGTTATTTAACAGTACTGAACTCCAAATACACTTTCTGTCAAAAATGAATCATATTTTCCACCTCTCAGGTTTTTGTAAAAATTAAATAATATATGTTAAAAAAAAATACCTACCATGGTGCCCAGTACATAGCAAAGGCCAAATCATTTTTTTCTCTTCCTATTCCTATTCCCTTCCTTTTATTTTTACATATATAATTGTTGATTTTGGTAGTGATGGTGTCCTCAGATTCTCGCTGACTTCCCAGAGTGATTGTGTATATCTCAGGAAAGGAAACATTTTTTCCCATTTCATGGGTACTTATAGTCTAGAGTTAGACTCCACATATAGTAAGTAGAAATCAACCAGAAGTGCCTTAAGTAGTAAAGAAATGTCAGTGGGAAGGGTTACTGTGGAAGGAGTACAGCCAGGTTAGTATCTGAACTCTCTAGATGATTAAAGATGAACATTAATTTGAAGGAGATTTAAAAAAATAATAAACTAGGGAACTGATAAAGATAATCTCAACCTCATCTAATTTATATTTTGACCTAAGTATTGTGCTGCCTATAAATGTGACTTCACTCTAGAAAACAGACCAAAATCAACATCCTACAAGCTATTCCAATTGGGTGCCCACACAGATGTAAAATGGGGACTTATATGAGTCAGGTAAGATGCACAAGCTGATGAAAGTAAAAATAAACCAACCATGAAATCTCAGTGACTTGAAAAAATATGTTTGTATCTTTCTTATATATAGTCCAATTTTAATAATTTTGGTTGATCAGCTTTGCACAAAGTTGTGACTCAGAGACCTGGACCCTTGCCATTATGTGTCACTGCTCTCTCTAACAGGAAAGAGCACAATGAATGAAGGATCACCTTGGAGTTTTTAAATTCAGACTTGTGGGTACTGGACATTATGTGGAGATTGCTAGTCACATGATCCACTCAGAGCAAGGGAGCTGGGAAATGTCTTCCTGTGAGTCTGCTAGGACACTGAAATTATGTAGAAAAATATGTACATTGTGTCTGCCAGAAACTGCCCTTTCTGTAACCCAAAATTCTTTCACGGTAACTAAGTAACACCACCTAATCGTCAAAGTTCAGAGAAATGTGATTTTTCAATGTAGTCAAGAAAAATAGAAACTAATGAACATATAGCACACTGTATCTGCTAGAAAGGGGAAAGAAACCCCTTTCTGAGACAATAACTACTTATAAAGAGAATTCCAGAAAAAAGCATAAGTAAGTAAATACACCTTTGCCAGCTTCAAAGGAGGGGTTACATTGGAACAGGCAACCAGCAGTGTTTGATAATAAAAAGTAATGTTAAATTATTTGGTGGTACTCCTGAACAAACTATCATTTATTCCTGCTACATTTGATATACAATATTTTATTTGCTTAGAATGTTCTTCCTTACTTGGCTGACAGCATATTCCTAATCACCCTTCAAAATCTAGTTCAACTACGAATATCTCTATTAAGAGTCACTAATATTCTTCTTTCTCAAAATACAGAGAATCTACCAATCCCCCACCACTTCACATCATACTGCATTTTATTTCTTTGTTTGGTTGTCCATTTCTTGTAGTAAGCTTTGGGAAAACAAATTAAATAAAGGCTTCTTCCTTCTTTGAAACTTCAGAATTAGCACAGGGCAGGCATGTAACAGATGTACAATAGCTATTTCTCTTTCGAATTGTAAGTTTAGTAGCCAGACTATTCACCAAATTTTCATTTTAAACCATTGGTGCAAACAAACTTACGAGAATGTTTTATAAAAGGATTATAAATAACATATTTTCTAGAAAGAAATCTCTGCCACAAGAATTAAGATGATTAGA
This sequence comes from Pteropus vampyrus, assembly GCF_000151845.1. Taxonomy (NCBI): domain Eukaryota; kingdom Metazoa; phylum Chordata; class Mammalia; order Chiroptera; family Pteropodidae; genus Pteropus; species Pteropus vampyrus. The sequence continues at coordinate 2,785,153 of NW_011888845.1, read as the reverse complement.
TGATATATACTTTTCATGTATAGACTGAGAAGAAAAGAGTATTGTAGTATGAAATAAGTAGTTGGAAGATTAGCACTTGACTATGCTAAGGTAAATTTAGAAAATATCATTTTCAGTTGAATTGTAAATTTATCTACCACATCTACTAAAGCAGAAAGGACAGAAATATTCATTGTGACACATTCCATAAGCTTATTTAATATGACACATTATAATTTGTAACAAAATGCTTCTTTTGAATTTTGAACTATTTGTCCTCAGATGATTAGTTGTTTAGATTTATTTCTTATCTTAAACCTTTTAGATAATACTTAAAATTCCTGACATCTTCAAATTGTGTTTGTAACTTCCTAAGAATTAATAGCCTACTGAAAAAACTGGTAGATTAGAAATAAAACATTTCTAATTATCCAGTTTGATACTGTGCAGGTTATGAGAAATTGCTCTTTTTAAATAATTATGATTATTTAATCTGTTTTAGTTAAAAATACTGACATTTTCTTTAAAAAACATTCGGTTTACATTTTTATTGTACTAAAATATCACCCACACTGTGTAAATTCTGAATATTGGATAGGTATTTTGGAATGATTTGAAAATAAGGAAAGAAGATTTCATGATTTTCTGCTGGAGACAGAAAGCAGTAACAAATTTGCTAGTTATAGGTATAGTGTCTTTCACTCATTTCCAAAAGCCAACTGTAAAACAACTAAGTCATTTCCCATTGCTCTGTCTTCTCTCAGATTCTTATACTGGGGCCATAGAGTCTCCCAAATGAAAGATTGTTGGCATCAGTTCTTGAATAAGATCTCCCTACAAAGGAAACATACAAACAAAAATTAAACTGAGAACATGATACTTTGATCTGGTTATTTAGAGAATGCTGGCTATTTTAACAGAATATGCTGCTATTTATTCTTATGTTGTGATGTTAAATACAGACAATTTCATTGCAGTTTTCTGTGATAAACAAGTAAGATCTATACATATCCCTGATCCTCACCCATCCTAGAACTTAATCACAACCCTAAATCTTGTTTCAGCCTCTCTTGTATTCCTCTTGGCTTCCTCACTCGCTAAAATCATTCTTTCATAGACTTATCTAACACTGCTCCCAGAACAAAAGAACCATTTAACATCTTTCCAGAACAAAAACCCATTTCCTTAGGAATGGCTTCTGGTTCTCATATTCTTCCTGAGTCAGTTATTCACATCTGTCCCTCGCCTTCTGGAACCAATGACTTCTGTTATATAAGCTCTTTGCCTGAATATTATTAGTCTGTCCTTGAACCTGAGTCCCATGACAACACTCATAGTCTTCAATCATAGACCTTCCAAAAAATGAGTAAGAATCTTCCTGCCTTTTAAATTTCTTAAGGATTTATAATTTTTAGGCTCATCTACCTGTTGAAAAATGTAATAACTGTCATTTTATTCATGGTGATTATTTTCTTAGAATATATTTGTAGAAATTAATTGTATAGTCAAATATACAAAATTTTAGGACTTATACATACATATTGGATAGTTATAATCTAGAAAAGTTGTGTTCACCTATTCATCTATATTTTTACCCCACTTTTATTTTTATGAGTTTGCCATTTGAACGCATCTCTGCAATACTGGATATTACTTTTCTAAGGACATAGATATATCACCAAGAATAGTACTGAGCACGGTAAGTGCACAACAAAGCTCTGCTGAATAGACAGTGAATGCATCATTCTCAATATGTTAATTTTGTAATTAAAGTCAACTTAATTAATAAAGGACTAAGCAAAGTGTAGGCTGTTACCAAATGTGTTTGCAGTTCATAAACACATCCTTGCTCTCATACAATAATAACTTAGGCTTATTTTTCAATATTAACAATTGCCTGCTAGTCAGTCATTTGATTAGATTTTCTCTTTATATTACTATCCAAAACCTTCCAATATTCTGTCTCATTATAAAAATTTAAATTTCTTTCATTGCATTACCTGTTTATTGGTTCATCACGTTTTTTGTTTTTTTTTTAATATTTCTTTGATAAATCTGATTACTTTTCTGAAGGGGCTGATAATACCATTTAAAAATATTTCTTAAGCAAATAACATTCCTTGCTTCTTAAATTACTTTTTGCTAATAAATCCAAAGTGAAATTACTAAAGTTGGAGACTCTATACTATATGTCTATACTATATGTCATTATGCATTTCAAAATAAGTTCATTTCTAATCGATTTTAAAAAATGCATTTTTATGTAATATAAAATATATATTACAAATTTTCTTGAATCAAAGAAAACAGATTTAAAATTTTAACTTCATACAAATGGGTTCAAATGTATTTACTGTGAACGGGAATTTGATTTAGACACAGTACTTTGTGATGTAGGAAAATCACAAAAGTCAACTGATATATAGGTCTCTAAAGATCAAAAACCATATAGCTGATTTTTATCTATGGCTTCGAGACTATTTATTTTACTGTATTCTAAAATGTATTAACTTTCACTGTTTTGATTCTATTTTTTGAGTTCTTATTTAGAAAACTGTTCTGATATCCCAACTATATTAACTATAAATGTCAAGTACTTCAGCAATAAATATCATTTGACTTCTGTCCTCTTTACTTTTCTAGCATTCCTCTTGAAATTCCATTACTCCTCATTCATTTTTTACTAACAGAACACTCTACTGTCTTAAATAAACCAGTGATTTATTTCCAAATGACTTTTCTTTTATGCTACTAATCTCTGGTGAAATCCTACTTATTAAAATCAATCTTTTTCTCATCCTATGTACTAGTAGCATAGCTATCACTTCCTTTTTACCTGTACAAATTCTAATCGCTCTCATTATATCCCACATGCGTACACAACAAACACATTGAGTTTAATCTAATAAATAGTCATACAACACAGGGTAAAAAGAACATATTCTATGGTTCTTGCTTTAAGCATTTTGCTCTTTAAAAATAATTTCTCTCAACCAGAAAAAAAGCAGATTGGAGTGAGGATTGAATGTAGACAAAGAATATAGCTATAGAGTAATGGTTTTCGAAATGTGGTTTTTGTACCAGTAGCATAAGTATCACTTGGGAACTTGCTAGTAATACAAATTTGGGGCCTCACCTTAGCTTACTGCCAGAATCTATGAATGTTTTAAAGATCCTGCTTTAAGAGGTCCTCCAGATAATTTTGATGTACTCATAATTTATTTAGTTGCTTCCCCACTGGATGTTTTCATTGCTTCCAGAGTAAGTAATATGTTGATAGATAATAAGGTATTTTTGCATTTTTGAGGAGTTCATTTTGGCAATAATAATACTCGGTGTTGTGAATCAGAAGACAGTCATATATTTGCCGATGAAAGTGTAAATTGGCACAAATATTTTGAAAGACAATTTAAAAATATGTATCAAAAGCCATTAAAAATATACTTCCCACTTTAAATTCAGTAATTATTTTTAACAAATTTATTATGCAGAAAAATTGTGAAAGAATAAAAAAGATATTTAAAAATAGATTTCAGAGAATTATATCATTAAACTATAAGCTAGAGTACATTTAATTACACTTAAAAATACATAAAATAAAAATAAATTTTCTGAATAAATACTTAATACTTTGTTCTTGTACTTTAGGTAGTTTACATAGCAATAATTTGGCTGATTTTTTAAATGTATATTTATTTAAATAATCTTTACTTTTATATGGACAGAAAGAACATAATGAGGGAAAAATTGATATATGTTCAAATACATCATGTATCCCAAAATAAAATAAAGAACAAAATATTATCAAATTTTTGAACAGTGCTAATTTGTTCTTTATTTTAGGAAACTGAAGCAGATTTTTAAATACATAAACCAAAATAAAATAGAACAAATTGCTGTATTCTTTATTCTAATTTTGAAAAACTGTGGCAAAACATAAAGATAGAAACATTTGCGTTCATTTAACATAATATGTAAAAAAGTTTCCCTTAGGGAACTTCTAGCTAAACTCTTTAATAATATCAAAAATAACTCTAATGAAACAATTTTATATTTAATTATTAAAGTGGGATTCATTTATTAATATCTGAAAATTTCCACCAAATTTTAAAATATTGATAAATAATTATTTTTAATTAGACTGATATTCTGTTAACAAAATCATGGACTGGTAATCCATGCAACTTATAAAAATTTAAATGAGATTCTGAGGATTTTACATATCTTTCACTTCAATTGTTTCATAAGTGCACTGAATATAGGTACTTATAAAATGTATGTGTGCGTATAAGTTGAGTGAGAATAATAAGAAAAATATCAATTGGCTTAAGTCATATAAACTTACTATTGATATAATATCCCTGACTCAATTGTATAGTTACTACTGTGGTTTACAATATAATCATAAAGAAACATATGCACAGGGTGAGTAATTATAATTTATAAAAATATCTAGGAAATGAATTACTATTACCAAACTTTAAAGTGACTTACAGAGAAAGAATTTTCAGGGTAAGTTCTTCTGGACTTCCTGTTGCTTAACCTGTAGGAAAGTAGGAATGCTCTGCCAGTCATTCTATACACTCTCGATTAGTATAGCATTGTTATCATGATAAAATATTCTTTGTTATTTGGAAATTTAAAATTTGAACCATAGAATTTTGGAACATAGAAATTATCTAATTTAAACACCAAATCTAATAAGCAAGACAAGAAAAACAAAACAAGAAAAAAGGCATGTTTTTCAAAGGAGTAATATGTAGGTCAGACAGACATGAATACTGCTAGTATAGTATATAACATTAATAAAGACTGACACAAAAATAAATATTAAAAAATAGGCAAGCCATGCCCACCAACATAGGGATATATCAAGAATAGTGTTTATCTCTGCCAGACTCTTCTAGGTATTCACATCATATAAAGAGACATTCATATGTCTCTTTAACATATGAAGAGGCATTCAATTTTGGTAGTTTTCAGATAACTGTAGGCTAAAGCAAAAATGACAGAATAGTTTTCACTTACCTGACTGGCAAATATTTAAGCATCATCCAAATTTTACAAAAATGCAGGAAAAAAGAAACTCTCACACATTACCAATGGGAATGTCAGATGCTTTACACAACTTTTTGAAAGTTATCTGGCATTCTTTTGTCATAGGAATAAACATTACTTTAATATATAGTATTGGCTAGTCAATTCATATAATCACATAAAAACACAATTCTAAAATAATGGATGTGCAACAGATTCATTCTCATGTATGTAATAGCAAAAATCAGAAATAATCTAAATGTTCAAGAATGGGAGAAGATCTAAATAATTTTGTATACTATGTGATATTTTCTAGGTATGAAAAATGTTTGGATTAATACATGTCTATTGAGTTGAATAGTTGTCTAAGATATTTTAAGAATAAACATTGTTGTATGATCCTACTTTTAAAAACAGAAACAAACAAATAAAATAAAAAGCATAAATGATTTTATGTATGTTTGAATTAAAATTTAGTATGATGAGGTAGTTGTGCTTGGATAAAAAGAATAATCACATTTTCTTTTAAAAATATATATGGGAAAATATCTCCAAGAACAATGATTCAATACAGTACAAATTTTACTTTAGTTATAACATAATTATGACTTGGGCCAAATTAGTTTATATCTTCTTCCTACAAAATCCCTGGAAATTCTAACCAATAGTTAATTAATATAGCATTGAGAAAATAAAAGAATGCCAATAATGAAGAGAGAGATGGAAAATGGCCTTGTGATTGTAAGCTGACACTTCCATACATTGACCTGAGTGAGAGTATCGCATATTAATGGACACATGAGACCAGAGGA
>NW_011888845.1:2772880-2778540 GCF_000151845.1 Pteropus vampyrus | reverse complement strand
GGGACTCACTAAAACTAATAAACCTTCACACTTAGCCTTCCTAGCTAGCCAGTATTTGGAAAGAAGGGTGTATAGAGTAGCTCTTGTGACAAATACACCACACACACAAATATGGAGTGCAAGCTTCATCCACAATATGAATGAACGGCAGTGTCTGAGTCCTTGCTTCCTCTGAAATGTTGTTTTTCTACAGCATTGTCCTGAATGTAATATGTATCATTTAATTTCCCAGGTGTGTAAGGCCTTTAATGATATCAAATATAATTCTTTTTTGAAGATTAGTGATGGTACAGTTTCTAATATACTAAATGCAGTTATTAATAAGCAATTAATAGTGATGAGAGGTTCCACTATAATTCTATCGGTGATGTTATTTGGTGATGACTGTCCCACTATATGACCTTTTTTAAGTTTGAAGATAAAAGAATAAGGCATTTACAATTCTTTTAAATTATTTTACTGCCACTTATGTGACTATGACAATTCCTGAAATAACAGTTTTTTTTAAAAAAAATCCTTCCTTGACGCTTATTCTACACATTCAGTGAAACGTGTTTTCTGCTGTGTGCAGAAACATAGTTTTGGAATACTTGCAAATGTATAATTTTATATCAATTTTGGTGAAATATTTACATTGATCTATCCTATCTGTATAAAAATTATGTTGTTTATTTTAATGCTCTGCTTGCATCCTGTGTAGTATGCCTATAGAGCAATAGGATTGTTATGCCTTAGATGCTTATAGAGAAATAGAATTATTTATAGTGTGATTAATTTTTAAAAATTCATCTTATAATGTAATTTTAATTCATTCTAAAGTAGTTATTAAGATATGAATATTTACATGTAGTTTTATAAAAGATACTGTTTTGTGCTCTTTCCCCCATATGAATAGTTATTAAATTATTTTTATTTCTAGCTATGTGATATTTGTTCTAGCTTTAGTAGGTAATTGTTGCATAAATAAAGAATTATCATTTATCATTGTATTCCAGAAATTGGTATTAGTATAAATTTCTCCTAATTTTTAAAAACATTTCAAAAATATTTTGACAAGTCATTAACATTTTTCATGAGTTTTCTTATAATGTAAAATATGTCTTAAATGTCTCTTACATATGTTATGCTGGCAAATCTTTTATTACATAAGTCTATAATAACCTTTTTGGATTTCTTTCATGATTCTTTGAAGACCAAATTAGATAACATATGTAAATATGGTTGGAAAAATGTTAAATTATTTATAAGTAAAGTATTTTATAAAAAAAAGAAGGAAAAGTTATCATGGCTTTTTTCTGAAACTAATTTTATCCAAATAGAAATATTGTAAATTCTGAAGAGAATAAACAGTTGAAAGACTCTGGGTCATAGTGCAAGATTTAATGATACTGATTTATCAATTTCTATTTACATGAGTACTTGTTTTTTACTTAAAGTAAAAATGTAGAGGCTTATTGACTTCCTCTTGTTTTTAACCATTACATTTTAGAAGTCATCATTTCTCAATATATGTGCTACATCTTTCTCTTGTAGATTCAATATATCCACAGGCATTCTGGGGAATCCTATGGGGTGCTTTGTTTAAATGAGAATTTTTTAATTTTTTCATATAAAATGTTCTTCAAATTTTGGGAAAATACAAGCAAATTGTAATAAAAGTAAATAAATCTATGAACCACTAATGAGATTATGCTTGGAATTTGTGTGTAAGAAATTTTAAGAATATAATATTCAGAATCAGAAAGTGATTCAAATCCTAGTTCCAACACTCATTGACCAGGGCAAATATTATTAATTTCTACATTCATAAAATGGTGGTAGTAAGGATTATCAATAAAATGTTTAAAAGATATAATAAAAATGTATTTAAGACTCTTACCACAGTACCTTACATTATAGTGAATACTTAATATATAATATATAATAACTATTTTCCAATTTTAATGGAATAGTTTTCCTTTCTATGGGTTATCCTTAATGTCTTAATGACAAAAATTGCTTGTAAAAACCCAAAAAGCCTAGCAATGAAGGCAAGAATCATATTAGTAGAAATCTGGCTGTAAAATGATTTTAAGGATATTATTACCCATAAGGAATGTGCCATCAATAAGCATTATAGACTTAATGGGACTATGTACTATACTACATACTATACTATAAACTGTATACAAGAACACATTTATCTACCAAGACAGTGTATGTTGTCTAAGCTCATGAGACTGATGAATAAATCCAAAAACCCAAGTCCAGTCAATTTATAAAAAGAAATATAACTAGAGTGAAATTGGATCACTCAAGTTGTAATGTATACTTTATTCCCTCCTACAGATAGATATTATGGTGAACCAATGTTTAAGGATACGTTCACCAAATAAACAAAATATCAGAACAAAAAAAGTAAGGAATTCACTTAATTAATTATATGCCAGGTACTATGCTAGGTGTTAGTCATATGTTTCAAAATACAATCACTTTCAAGTGGGGTGAGCTTTTGTAGTCATTTCTAAAAATAGAAATTGTCTTGCCAATGACTCCAAAATACTTTTAGCTCATTGGACATGATTGTCTCTCTAAAGTACATAATGTAGGTGAATTTTCAAAGTTTTGCCTTTAATAGTCTAATTTTTATAACTTTCTAAAACAGCCTACCTATTACTATGGATGGCACATCCCAATTTTTTCTTTAGGTGTATAAACATTTGATCTAGTCCATCATCTCTCTGTAAAGTTGATATAAATTTGTTTTGATCTATCAAACATTAAGTCCATGGGTCCACCTTATATGGATGATCTGATTTCTCTTTCCTAAAGTGAGATCTTACTGTAACCTCATTGCCAGCATTTCAACTGCCATCAAAATTAAGCAACTTTTTGGGTTTTAAAAAAGAAAAAGAAACACCATTTTTTCCTAAAGAAGCTTATATTTTAAAGATGATAGATAATAGGGGAGAAAGAGAGAGAGAGAAAGAACAAATGGGAAGGGGAAATAAAGAAAAAAATAAGAAAGAAAGAGAAAGAAAGGTAGGGAGTGAAGGAGGGAGAGAAAAAAATTATTTTAGCTAAACTAGGAAAGAAGATGCATCCTAGGTGATTATGTTAGAATGCATACGATTTATGTAAACTTAAGTTTTACACACATAGTGAAAATGAATTTGGGATAAACTAAAATGTCTGTAGTGTGTGTTTACATATGTGGGATATCGGGATTTTTGAATTTTGTTTCCATTTATTATATATAGAAAAGTTTCATGTGAGATATTGGATTCCAAGGAGCTCCTATGTTTGATACATGAACATTCCTAGTTTTATTTGAAATACAAATTATGTAATTCCTGTTTTTATGATAACAGAAAAGTATATCTCTATCTTTTAAAGAACAATTTCATTCCAATGTTCCCATGTAAAATATACTCGCCTCAGCAAGAGTTTTATATAAAAGTTGCTGTACAGCTGATCACCCATCTCCCTTGGAGTCAATTATTTTTAAATTTTCAATCTGGGCTCAGGCCTAGTCATTGTGCCAAAGGGATTTTCAATAGGGTTTGTAATGACTTGTTACTTGTGCTGAGATTTCTCAGGCAACTTTGATACTGCTTAATCTATTGTTGCATTCGATTTTATAGATCACTGAGGACTGTGCTACAACTTCTATCACCATGTGTAACTTTGAATTCTAATCTAACTTGCCTTTCCTCAACAATTGTGTTGGACATAGGCATTAGCACATCATTTGTATTTTTTAGGGCTTCGATGTCGATCCTCGTTAACATACAGAATGAAAACTAGTTTATTTAAGTAAATATATATTTAGAATGCTTTGGGTTAGTATTGATTAGAAGATAGAATTGTTGCTTCTTGCCTCTAATCCCTTTGACAAGTGTTGGAGTACTGCCTACACTATGGTTGGTTGGTGAATAAATTGTTTTTGTTTTCATAGCAAAATCCTAGAGGTTATGTAAGATCACACTTTTATGATGTAGTTTAATGCAAAACATCTGCTTCATAATCTACTCTAAATCACCAAAGGTATAAAGAATATTGTTAAGTTTCTGTTTCTCACTCATTAGCTCATTGATGAGAGTGGTATATATAACTGTAAGGAATGGCTCACAGTGAGAAACACAGTTCTGAAGGCAGTTAATGTAATAAAAAGAGCTAGTAAACAAGAAGTCCTGGCTTCACAATAACCTCTACGTGTTTTATTCAGTTTCTTCTCCCTTGTTCACTACTAAATACCTACAGCAGTAGATTGCCTATCCTCTTTTTCTTCATCTACTCTCCTGTGTATCCCGTGGAATAACAGCCACTGATCACTTCTCTCAAGATGATGCCTTTAGTAGTATAGACAATGTATGACTTATTCATCCATCCATTCATCCAATGATTAATTTAAATGACATTTTAGGTATGGATGAAAAAAAATGACAGGATTTACTGAACCTTGTAATAATACTCAGAATGCTATCACATCACTCACCTACACAAAATCTTGACTATATTTAACATTTTGGCACCTCCACTTTTATTGTACATTCTATTGTCTCTTACTTTATGAAAGACACAGCTTCACTTCTGAAATCATTCCTGCTTTCTTGAGAAATATTAATTTCTTTTTTCCAACTGAATTATTCTCTTAAATAAATATGTTCCAGTAAATCACATTAGTTTTTTTTTTTTTAATAACTTAATTAAATACCCTTTCATTTACTGATTTATTTCTCTTCTCCTCTTCACAGGAAAATAACACTCATTTTATTTTTCCCATTCCCAGTAATATCAACTCATACAAGCCACCATTATCACCTGGCAAGAATCCTGAAATTGCTTCATAATTTATATCTATATGTGTCCTCTTATCAATTCCATTTTACACTTACCATTCACTGCGACCTTTTAAAAATGTAAACCAGATCATGTGATTCCCTTGTTTAATACCCTCCAAGGGTTTCTATTGTTCTTTAAATAATATCTAAATTATTTATCTCAAATCAAAGCTGTTCATGGTTTTGGTCTCTCTAATTTTCTCCTGAACTCCTCCCACCATAACCAAAGCTGTGGTACTACACACCAATCCCTTTTCCAAAGCTGATGCTCTTATCCCCAGCTCACTTAAGTGTTGAACTCTATAGACTTACAGATCCGCTCTCAACCATAAAGTTGCTCTCAAGTGACAGGAGCCATCTTGGTAGGAGTGTTAGGCTCTCTAGATGGATGGTTTCCCCAACCAATAACTAACTAAAACTGGACATAATTGACCAGCCCCATTGCTTCACAGGGATGCAAAACTGAACTACACAGTCTACACTCCAGGGCCCACATCTTTGTTCAGCTTTATCCCTTCTGTAGCCTACTTTACCTTCTCCCTTACAGATTATTTTTTTTTCCCTCTTACAATACTTCCTCAAAAAGTCATGCAAAAACTGTTTCCAGGAAGCCAACCTAAGGCATTCACCTTCACTATGCTTAATCACATGTCTTCTTTGTCCTTGATACATGGGAATTCTTATCTTAATCACATTTATACTAGCTATTCTTTCAGCAAGATATGATCTACAGTCACCACTCTCTACAACTTCACCATGTTGCATTTAAGTCACAGTTTTTGTTATTAACTTTTATTGTATCTTATTTATTTATTTTTTTTATTGACCATTTTCCTT
>NW_011888845.1:2746940-2771925 GCF_000151845.1 Pteropus vampyrus | reverse complement strand
AGGAAAGTCACAGTGCTCTTCTGCCCACACTTTTCAAAACATAATATAATATGCTATTTTTATACATCTGAAATTAGTGTGTTATGAAGCATTTACATGAAAATGTAAAGAACAGAGTATAGCTATCCCATAAAAGTATGAACATAGAAGAATATTATCACCTAATAATCATACTACTTTTCCGTGATAATCTGGGAAACTGAAATAAGATTCCGTTAAGCAGCTCTAATTTCCTGTCAAACCCTTACCTTACATAAGCTAATATACTTTCTCACATATTCGTGAAAATATTACCATTTCTACCTAATCATCATTGGAACAATAAATCTTCCAAAGTTACAAAGCTAAGAACAGGATGGAAATGGCTTGCTGAAATAATGCGACACACCAATATGACAAATTCTACTTTATATGAAATACAACATTTTTTCCTCTCAAAAGCAGACATATTTTAAATTACAACTACCTATATTGATGAATATCTCTTGAGGTTTTCGGTGATCAATTTAATGTTTCACATATTAATGAATTAATACCAATATATTAAATGGCATGCTTGAGATAATTTGAATCTTAAGTATTACTACTCATGGAGCTCTTTCCTGATAAGAGATCATCAGTTTTATTCGTATTGTCTGACAAGTTTGAATGATTTCCAGGCCAGAATGACTAAAATGACTTTAATCCATTTTATAATTAATGAATTCTATTCTATTATATTGGTACAAGAGATTTATGCTCAGTGCAGAACTAACATAAGATGAAAAGATTTTATTAACATAAATCTGAGTAGCGGGAAAATCAAAAGACAGGTCTACTGTTAGAATATGACACCTCAAGAAGGGCTCAAAAAAGAACTCTAATTGCAGAATAAATTGTTTGGAAATAGCTAAAAGTATATTTGTAGTAGACTATATAAGCCAGGTGTTGGCATACATTTATCATCGTGTCTCTACTTTTCTGTGAGTTAGAGACACACTGAAAGTTTAGAAATCCTACCTTTCAATAAATCCATGAAGAACACTACCCAGGAAGCAAATGATTTATATTCTATCACTATTTTGGGGATGCTATGCCAGTCATGCAACCTTTTTGACACCACATTAGCTCACGTGATCTTTATTTTTAAATTGGATAAAAAGGACTGAGCTACAGTATGAAGAAAATTCCAAGAAATGCCAGTAAACTGCAATACTTTCTCAGGATGCTTAAAGTTTGGAAAACGCTGGTCATTTTCGCTCTCTTCTTTCACTCTCTGCTAGTGTTTATCAACCCTCTGAGTCAGTGATTACCCTTTGTGGTGTCAAAAAATGAAGATGGATAAAGAAATGGAGCTTTAAAAAGTAACAATTTGATTCTACCAATAATCGAATTACAAAACTTACTTACATAACTTCAAGTATTAGTTTGTCACACAGAAAATAATGTCATAAAATTTCTACAAAAAGATTCAGCTGTACATAGCAAAATATTAATACTGACTCTAAACACAGCCTCATTTACCATTACACCAAAATGACAAAGATGAAAAAATGTCAATTGTAAAGCATTTCATAACTAATTATTACATTTTATAGAAAATAAAAAAAATTTCTTGAATTATCTTAAGAAATAAGGGATCGTTAGTTAACTAATAAAGGAACTTTCTTTAGAAACCATGAACATACTCTAGAGCAAGGTTGCTAAGACACTAAAAACCAATACACTAAATACAAGATCAGGGAAGCAAGGAATATGTTATAGCCACTTTAGAAGACAGTTTGGTGTTTTCTTACAAAACTAAACATAGTCTTACCATATGATCCAACAATCATGCTCCTCGGTATTTACCCAAAGGAGTTGAAAACTTATGCTCATGCAAAATCCTTCGCACAAATGTTTATAACAGCTTTATTCATAACTGCCAAAATGTGTAAGCCAAGATATCCTTTAGTAGGTGAATGAATAAACTATGGTACACCCAGATAATGGAATATTATTCAGCGCTAAAAAGAAATGAGCTATCAGGCCATGAAAAGACATGGCAGGAACTTAAATGAATATTACTAAGCAAAAGAGGACAATTTGAAAAATTACCTTCTGGAAAAGCAAAACCATGAAGGCTGTAAAAAGATTAGTGGTTGGTAGGGGTTTATGAGAGACAATAAATAGGCAGAGTATATTTACATATTACAATAATGATGTAGACCTTACAAGGTTTAGCCTTTTCTAAGTTTTAAGTACATCTGCAATTTATTTTGGTTTGAAGTAAATGAAAATTATTTCTTTAAAGAAATTATTACTTCAATATCCCAGTAACATTTATTGAGTAATTTTTCCCTCTACTAATTTATGACCCAGAATCACTTAGGAGTTTAAACACTGGCTTTAATGATTTGCCAAAGACCGTTTTGTTTTGCTTTCATATAATTCATTTGTGATTATTTTTATTATTAATAGTGATAACACAATGCTTCTCTGTGTGAATCTTTGTTTGACCTTTAATTATACCTAATATTTACCTACGTTATTTTCTTTCAAATAAAATCACATCCTTGAACTGGTACTCTCTTTCCAGATGGTCTTGTGCTTGGCAGATTTGATGTGCCATGTCACATAAAAAGCTCATGAAACTGAAGGGGCATTGGCCTCATATAATGCTTTTATTATCAGCATACACAAAGCACATAGCACAGAGCTGCTCTGCCAACGAATTAGCACCTAATGTTTCTACCACTTAAGTTCAGTTCAACAGTTTACCTCTGCAATCCTCTATAATTTATGCTGCTCTTTGATGCCATGTAGTTCATGTTCATGTATTTTTCAGAAAACAAAACCAAAACCAAAACAAAGCAAACAGCATCAAAACAAACAAACAAACAAAAAAACAGAAACCAAAAAGGCAAATGACAAAAAAATTCCACACAATCAATGTTCGAGTAAGCATCTAATACATGTGATATAGTATATTAAACAAAATTAATGTACTTCTTTTAGATTACTAATTAAGAAAAGGTATGTGGTATTTTAAAGGATGTGAAATGTAGCTAACACATTTTGGCTGCTTATTTTAAAAGCTTTGGGGACATTTGTAAGATAACAACATTTTAGTAACCCATATCTTTTGTGAGATTAAATCTGTCTGCTGGGAATAGTCCTGCGTGGAGAGAATAAAAAGTACTACAAACTTTGGTGAGGAACAAGCTATCTTTATTAAAGTATTTATCATTTTTAGAGCTGGAATTGGTATTAATATTTCAACAAACAATACCAGTAAGCCTTATCTTTTCTTTGCTGACTTTAGTTAAGCACTGTCAGCAGTAGACTGTTTAAAACAGCTTGGACTGTTCAAGCAGAATAATTCATTTTAGCATTGTTTTTTTTTTTTTTTTTTTAAATCAGCTCACTTTTAATATGCAATGGGAGCACACCAGAACAGAAACACAAACTTACTCTGAACGACCAAAAACTTGAAAAATTTGATTGACTGTATTCTTCCCCAGTTTTCTGAAAGCATTCAAAATTGAGGAAGGACTATTAAACCTATTGCACATTTTATACGAATGTAGAGACTGAGCTTATAGATTTTCTCATAATCATCACATTGTCAATTGGACATGAATAAGCCAGAATTTATGTGTTAATGTCTTCTTGAAAATAATATGAGAAAGAGTTCAGAGAAACAGAGATCAAGTCCTTGAATTCAGTAAATTCAAAAAAATTTTGAATTTTTTTTACAGTATCTTGTGATTTTTAACCTAAATGTTATTTAGAACTATGGACAAACTTAGAGGCCAAACTCCATAGCTGAAAAATTAGAACGATCTGAGATAAAATGAGTTTAGATGAACTATTCTACTTGAATTTGTACATATTAAGGCCTATTACAGAGCTAGATGAGTTATAATTAAATTATTTGTATTATTATATGACTGATTGCTTTACAGAGTTGAAAGGACCATTCAGGTCAAAATCACATCAAAGAAACAATGTTAAACACTAAAGAACATCCAAAAATTACACTCATGGTTCACTACTGACAGTGGAGGTAACAGATAGAAGAATGTCAGAATATTTTGTTTAAACTCCGAAAGTACTAATTATTCCATATTTATATAAATCAAGAAATGTTCTTATATCTCAAGAAAAAAAAACTATATTGTTATTTTCTAGTGGAAAGTGAACATTGTATAAAATTGTGTGCTATTAAGATCTACAGCTTTCTGTAATATTTATAATGTCCTTTATGCTAATTCAGTGATTCAAGATTAATTCTTTAGCAGCATGGACACTAACTAATCCTACAAAATGTTCAGAAAAGAAGCACCCAGAGAGCATCTGTTACATGAGTTGGTCCCATTCACTTATGTGATCTTGGCTCAATTACAAATCTTAAGCAACAGATTGGAGGTAAAGGCAAAAGACATTCCTTTTTGACTGAATATATGGCTACATTGTTTAAGTAACTCAGAATGCTACATAAATTTTTATTTTTTAATTTATTTTTATTTTTCCTCTCTCAGACTTCTTTATTATTTTACAAATTCATTGCAGCAATTCCACCCTCTGATTCCAGCTTTCTACAGTAAGAATTAAGTCCATTTTCAAGATTTGCAAATTATAGTAAGTATATATAGCCAAAGCTCTGCGGAGATACTATCCTGAACAATCTCATTATCAAATTGTGACCAAAAAAAGTAATGAATACAGGTTAACGTTCCCGGAACGTTGTACTAATTCAATACTTTTTATTCGTGCAAAGCACATGGCAATTATGTTTTACAGACAATGTTTTCGTTTACCCTTTCTACAAAGCAATCCTAGTTTTCTGCATCTTTTACAGATGGAGAATATGAAGTGAAATAAGGGCTCAGAGACACAATTCCATTTCTGGTCCCAGAATTTAAGTATAAATGTTTGCCTTAGGATATTACCGTTTTTCAATTGACATTTGTCTATCTTTTTATTTATTTTTTTAAATAAATGTATTGGGGTGACATTGGTTAATAAAATTATATAGGTTTCAAGTATACGATTCAATAATACATTTGGCTTTAGATGGCGAACACACAATGAAATGCACAGATGATAAATTGTCAAATAAGTTTTTAAATTGATGTATAACATGCTAACAGAAAAATTCACAAATAATAAATGTACAAGTCTAAAAGTTATCAAAAAATGAATAAACCAATGAAACTCACTAAAGTCAAGCAAAAGAATACTGCCAACATCTTAGAGGCCCTTGACATGCCCCTTAGTATTCAATCTTCCTGTCCAATTATAATCACTATCCTGATTGTTTATAACATAGCCTTTTTTTTTTTTTTTCGATTTATAGAAAAGAAAATGTATAGTATATATTACTTCGTTATCTGGCTTATTATGTTTGTGAGAGCCATCCAAATTTTATTTTTTCACTTTTTGTATAGCATTCAAATTAACAGGTATGTGGGTATTTTTCCCAGATTTCTGGTTAATATTTTGTTGTCTTTCAACACTTATTTCACTCTACTCTCCTGCTTCCATAGTTTCTGTTGACAAGACCAATGTAGTTTTCTCCTTGTTTTTTTAATAAGTAAAGCATTTTCCTTTTTCTGTAGCTGATTTTAAGGTTTTTCCCTTCATTCTTGGAATTCTGCAGTTGAAATACATTTAGTTTTGTTTTGTTTTGTTTTGTTTTGTTTTGTTTTGTTTTGTTTTGTTTTGTTTTGTTTTGTTTTGTTTTGTTAGTGGGCAGGGAATTGGTATTTAACCCACTTGATGTTCTTTGAGTTTCCTGGATCTGAGATTTAGTGTTTATCATTAATTTGAAAATGTCTTAGCCATTATTAGTTCAGATATTTCTTATACTCTCTCTTCTGGTGTTCCGATAACACATTTTACACTTTTTGAAATTGCTCCATAAATTTTGGATATTCTCTTTTGTTTTGTTAAAAGATTTTTCTCTTTTCATTTATTTTTATAACATTTCTACTGATAAGTTTGCAAGTTCACTACTTATGTTCTTTGGCATGCCCAGTCTATTGATGATTCCATCAAAGCCATTCTTCAATTTTATTATAGAGGTTTTGAATTAAAGAAATTTTTTTTCATTCTTTCTTAGATTTATTTCCTTGCATTACCCAACTGTTATTGCATGTTGAGTAATTTTCCCCATAGCGTTCTTAACATATTACTCATAGTTTATTTAAATTCCTGGTCTGATCATTCCAAAATGTCTGCCTTATCAGAGTCCAGTTTTTATGGTTGCTTTTCTCTCTTCAGGTTGTGTTTTTACTTGCCTTTTAGGATGCCTTATAATTTCTTTCTTAAAGCTGGATACATTGTATTAACATTTAAGAACCAAGGTAAATAGTCCTTTAATGTAAGTTTTTAATCAGGCTAGGTATCGGTCTGTCTTTAGTTCTTGCTGTTCTTACTTAGTATTTCTACTTGAGCTGCAGATGCCAGAGGCTTCGATTTCCTCAGGTATTTTTTTTCTCTCTCCTTTTGTCTCAATTTCTCTAAACACCCCTTATGAGCCTTAAAGTTTTTCAGCTATAATACATTTTTATTTCCTTTGTGCTCTTTTGATGTGGGAAGCAATCTATAACGCCATAATTTAGTCTCAGTCTTCATTGGGACTGTGTCCTTCAGCTGTGACATTCACAAGTGTTTTTATCCATTTTCGACCCTTATACGAGACAGGAAAGCCAAAAGTGTGTGGAGGTGGGTTATTTCCCTTTCCCCCTATACAATAAGGATCTGGTAAACTTTTTCCTTTGTTTAGGAGGCTTTTGTAAGAGAGAACACGCTGTACAAATTTCTAAATGATTTTTTCTCCCCTCCCCACTGCTAGAAATAGTGAGATTTTTTTTCTGACTCTTCTTGGTGAGAAATGTGGGGTTCCTGAAGTCAAAACTCAGAGAAGCGTGTGAGCTCCCTAAAACTGCAACCATGCTCTCACACTAATCAACATTTCACCTCCAGCAATGGATCAGTGTTATTTTTAATCATTTATACCACCAGTTTGTGACTCCAGTAACTTCTCCAGTAGGTAAGTACATCTCAACTTGATTCTTTACATTCACTTTCTCTCTAGAGTTTGGAGTAGCAGCATGCCCTGTGACTTCAATTCTCTAAAAAGTCCTAGAAAAGTTATTTATTTTTGGTTCTTTCAGCTTTTTCTTTATTGCAAGAACGGAAATGATGTCTTCTAATCTTTTTCTGTTTCCAAAGCGAAACCAAAAATAAAAAATTTAAAAAAATCTCTTTAAAATTGAGTTATTTGTTTTTCATTAAAATGTTGTACATGGTTCAGAAATATTCAGGAGATAAGTTCCTTGTCAAGCGTTACTTTTTCTAAATATTTTCTCTCCTTCTGTGGTTTCATTCTCCTTTCAAAGATTTCTTTTTCTAGTCTTTTGAGAAGATTTTTATATTTTGATAAAGTTCATCATCTTTTATTTCTTTTGTGTTTTTGATTTTGCATTTGATCTAGGAAATTTTTGCTCAGCCAAATATTACAGATATTTTCTTATATGTTATTGAAGGAGTTTCATAGTTTTAGCTTCTACACTTAGATATTTAATTAATCTCAAGTTAATATCTTTATACATTAGGTATGTCAAGGTTCCCTACCTTTCCAAATGCTCATTGAGTTTCTAGTACCATTTGTTGCAAATACATTACTTTCACCCATTGGATTGAATTGATACACTTTAAATAAAAGAAAGGAGAGGGTCTGTGTCTGGATTCAATTTTGTTCCATTGAATTATCTATTTTTAAAACAGTATATTCTTTTAAGCAATTCTTAAAATTATATAATGAAAGACTTCTGAGTTTGATCTTCTTTTAAAAGATTATTTTGGCTATTCCAAGTATTTTATATTTCTATATAAATTTTAGCATCATCTTGACAATCTCTAAAAAGGAAAAAAAAAGCTTTCTGGGATTTTTTTGGAATTACATTGTATCTATAGGATAATGTGAGGAAAATTGACACTTGAGAAAATTTAGTCTTCTGACATGTAAGCATGGCATATTACACCATTTATTTGTAATAGATACCTTCATATCTTTTATTTAATCCTTCTCAGCAACATTTTGTTGTTTTCAGTGCAAAGTTTCTATACATCTTTTGTTAAACTGACTCTATGTTATTGTATATGTTATTGTAAACAATGTTGGTGTTTTCATTTTTATTTTTCAATATTTTATTATGTATAAATAAATTGCTTTATGAATATTGTTCTTTTTTCCTGAACAGTTGCTGAATTTACACACTATATCGGATAGTTTTGTTGTATATTACTTAGTATTTCTACATAAAGAATTGTTTTATATGCAAATAATGAAGCCTATTCTTTTTTTCTCAATATTTATGCTGTTAATTCTTTTAAATAGCATTTTATATTTTCTAGGATATCCTGTAGCAATGAACATACAAGCATTTTCCTTTGATATTGAAGGGAAAGCATAATGCCTTTCGTCATTAAATATATTGTTAGCTATAGGTTATTGTACATATTCTACATGACTTCCTATTTAAAAAGTTTTTTCCAGTCCTTAAATACTGGGAGTTTTTTTTTTTTCTTTTTTCTTTTTTTTCTTGTTGGGTGTTAAGTTTTGTTATTTTTTTCTATCTTATTGGGATTTATGATTTTCTCAGTTATTTTCTATAAATTTGGTACACAAATTATTTGTTTTAATTTTGAATTAACCTTTAATTAATTGTGTGAATCCACATTTGGCTTGAGGTGTTATCTTTTTAATGTATTGTTTAATCTTATTTTCTAATACTTTGTTAATAATTTTTATATGTGTATGCTTTTCTAGATATGCACTTGTCAGGTTGATATGACTGGGATTACAAAGACAACACAAAAGAAAATGAATCTGAAAGACTGTAAGTCATACATTTTTTTCTCTTAGACATTTGATACAATTTACCAGTAAAGACTTGTGAGCCATGAGGTGTTTGTTTGCCTGCTTGTTTGTTTTTAAGACTTTTAATTACAAGTATAATTATTTTAACATGTTTGTGGCTATATAGTTTGTCTGTTTCTCAAAGAATTTGACTATTCCATCTACGTTTTCTTAGATGTTGGCATAAAGTTATCTATAATGTTCCCTTCTTATCTTTTTAATGTCCATAGAACTATTGGTGATGTCTATTTTCTTCTTCTTGGTATTGATAATTTCTAGTTTCTTTGTAGTTATTTAATAACCTTACTAGGAGTTAATCACATTTTATCAATCTTTTTAAAAGAACCTAACATTGTTCTTTGTTTAAGTGTTTGCTAATTCATTAATTTTTCTGTATTAACAATTTCCTTCTGTCTATCCACACTGCTTGGATTTACTTTCCTTTCTCCAACTTCTCAAGCTAGAATTTTACATTTTAGAATTTCTTATTTTTCTAACGTAAATATTTAAACTTATAATTTTCCTTTTAGAACCATTTTAGCTACATCTAACAATGTTAATATATATCTTCATCATCACTTGGTTCAAAATATTTTCTCATACTCTTTGTGATTTTTTTTATCAACTCATGCATTATTTAGAAATGTTTTGCATATTTTCTAAATATTTGTGAGATTTTTAAAGTCTATCTCTCTTTTATTGATTGATAATTTAATTCTGATTTCGTAAGAGCAATATACTCTCTACAGTTTAATACTCTGAAACTTATTTCATGCTCCACCACATAGTCTATCTTGAGGAATTTATAACACGTATGTAAAAATAATGTATATTCTATACTTATTGCATGCATTTTTGTATAATATCTATTAAGTCAGGATGATTAACAATGTTTTTATATATTTTATTTGCTTACTAATTTTTTGTTTATTTCCATCAATAGCTAAGAAAAGAATAGTAAAATCTACAACTATTATTGTCGATTTGTTTATATATGCACTTAGTTCTGAAAATTTGCTTCATATAATTTAAAACTCTACAGTGTAGATGTATATTTAGTTTTACTGCAGATTCTTGATTAATTGACTCTTATCATTATAAAATACACCTCTTTAAATCTGGTAATATCACTTCTTTTTAAGTTTAGTTTATCTGATATTTAATAGACATATCAGCATTTTTATAATTAGTGCTTACATGTCTACATTTTCCCATCGTTTTATATTTTTTGCATTTCACAAATCGTATTTTTAAAACATGATAAATCTTTCCTTTTTTTAATTTTAAATATCTGGCATACTCATATTTTATAAGTATTGATATGATTGGGTTTAAGCCCTTTTCTTTTTTTTTGTCCTTTATGTTCATTTGGTTCTCTTTTCAGTCTCCTTTTTGATTGGTTTTTACTTTTTAGTTAAGCTTCGTTTTATTTCTGGAATTGAGTTTCTGTGTTCCTTCTTTATATTATGTTTATGTATTTTGTTAAATATGTTTCCTTAATTTATTTGAGTTTTTGTATCAACATTCTACCATGTCATGCATAATATAAGAGCTACAACAATATATTTCTAATTACCTTCCCCTTCTTCCCATTCTTTTAATTTAAACACCCACCTAAAATGCAAGTGTTTTTCCTTTCAATAATTAAATATATTTCAATAAAATTAGAAATATAAAAAAGTCCATTTACTTAACATTTACAATGCTCTTTTATCATTTCTGTATATCTAAGTTTTCAACTGACATATTTTCTCTTTTGCATAGGGAACTTTTACTATTCTTTTTATTTTTGGTAATTCAGATCAGATAATAACGAATTCTCTCAGCTACAATTTACTTAAAACTATCTTTATTTCACCTCAGTTTCAAGGACATTTTTGCTAATTATTAAACTCAAATTTGAGCTACTTTTCTGTTAAAATTTTAAATGTAATTTCATTGTTATTATTAAATCTTTCTGTTGAGAAATAACCTTTTATATCTATCCTTGTTCAGCTATATATGATGTATAAATTTTTTCACTCTAAGATTACATTTAAGTTTTGTATCTATATTTATTTTCAACAGGTTGACAAAAAAATGTGTCAAATTTGATTTTCTGTGCATGCATTCTGCTTTTAGTTTTCTGAACTTCTTGAAATGATGGTGTTCATTAAGTTCAGAAAATTTAAGCCATTATAATGCTTCCCTTTATGCTTTGTTCTTTTACACAATTATTACATGATAGATTGATATTATGATACAAATATTCTATTCAGGTTTTAAATTTTAAGTTTCTTCTTCCTCTTTATGCTGCATTTTGTATTTTGGATAATTTCTATTGATCATTTATTTTTTAATTCAGTGATCCTTTCTACTACTCTATGCCTCTCTATAATTTTTATAATTTAATTTGTTTTCTTAAAAATAGATTTGAGATTCCGATGCCTTTGTACAATCTTTAACTCTTTCAGCTTTTTGCTAAATTCTTAAACACATTCATATTTGTTATTTTAAATTCCTCTCTGCTACTTTCAACATAAGTTAGTATGTATTTTGGTTTCAGCAGATTTAGATTTGTTTTTCTTTCAGGTATGTTTTATTTCCTTTCTAAATAAGATTTTTTTCCCCTTCTTTATTTCTAAATGTCTTGCTACTTTAAATGTCTAAAATATTTTATGCCCGTTATTATGTATATGTGTGTATGTGTGGTGTAAATTGAGATATATTACTATGTTCTTTTGATTGATTCTATTCCTTCTCTCATGTCTATTTCTGGTGATTAAATTGAGGAGGTAATCATTTAGATGTCATTGACTATTGAGGAGATTTGGGACTGAAAAGCTGTTATAAGTAAATTAAGATAATCTTGGGTTAGTCCAACTCCAGGTCGCTCAAAACAGTGATACTGTGAAAGAACTGTAAAATCTCATCTGTTTGAACTTAGAACTTAAAGGAGGCTTGATCATATATTTCTTGGGATGTTGGTTCCAGGCACCACAGAGGAAAAGAAGGAATGTTTTTCCTCTGCTGTCCACTTATGTCTTCCATGTTCTTAGCAAAATGTAAGGAGGAAAGGAAGAGAGAAATGTTATGCCAATAAATTTATTATTGCAGTTTGTGGTCTTCCCCAACTCAAATACAACCTTCCTTTCCTTAACAGTGTTAATAGCTTAGTTGACCTTTTCTTAATTTTGGAAAATATCTGAATTTTGGTTAGTCCTTTGCCTTCATCCGTCTATATCCAGATCGATCATTTTTCTAGAGAAGCTGCCACATTTTTTGAAAGATTCTTCTCTCACAAATGAGTTTATAAAGCTTTCTTGTGTTTACTTCCTTGGATAGTCCTGTAAATATGCATAATTTGAAAGTAGAAAGATATTTGTATTATATCTGTATTCTTTCAGGTTTTAAGAGAGAAAACCTTCCTCGTGATCTAAAAATAAGTATGTAGATTATAAAGGTGAATCAGTAGTTCCCATAGTAGGTGAGAAAGCAGCAGATTCACTGCCACTGCTCTGATTTTCAGCCTTTCTGTATTTGTTTTTTTTTTTTTTCTGTGACTCAACACTCCTAATTACCTAAGAATAGAGTGAATTAAAAAAATATATATGAAAATATTTGAAAACACCATTTATGCTTATTTAATTTATCAAATTTAAAATAAGATTAACATTTAAATGATAATATTCAATGCTCAGTAGTGTCCAGTAAGTGGTCATTATTGTCAGCATTTACTCCTCTTCTTACTTAGAGGCTAAATAG
Source organism: Pteropus vampyrus (assembly GCF_000151845.1). Lineage (NCBI taxonomy): Eukaryota > Metazoa > Chordata > Mammalia > Chiroptera > Pteropodidae > Pteropus > Pteropus vampyrus. The sequence continues at coordinate 2,759,291 of NW_011888845.1, read as the reverse complement.
CATAGTTACATTATTTATAGTTGAATGAGAGAAACTAAAACCTTCTGAATGATGACATATCAAAATGCTCTTTCAAGTAAAATAGGGAGGCTAATTTAGCTGAACCAAACTCTGCCAATTCTGTCATGAAAGATGTTAGATACAGGTTTTAGGGCAGATTTATTTTAATAAAGTGGCTTCAACGAACATGTTCCCCTTTGTTTAAGCATATAATAAATTGAAATATAAACATATTTGGATTAATAGTTTATGTCAGAATGGATAAAAACACATAAACTATCTTGAGAATATAAAAAAAATGATAGTAGATATTTTGTGTTAAAAATTATGTGTACAGGTATGTATTCCCATTTTATATCCAAATAACATAAGTATTTTCATTTTTTTTTTTACTAATGTGGAAACTAAAATTCAAAGAGATATAATAAACTAGTTCTCTTGAGTGTTATCTAGTGTAATGAAAGAGATTGGAACATGGAAATAAAGTTTTCAGATTTATTTTACAATGCTTGTGATTTTTTAAAAATATCATCAAATAGATTTTCTTGAAAACAACGATTAAGTAATTTGGAAATTAACTACTTACCAGAATAATAATTTTTATAAATGTTGTCAATCAATATTCTTTCCTTTAAGTTTGCCTCTTTCTTCAATACTAATCTCTAAACTACATTACAAACATGACTCATTTAACATTTATTTATTATGCAAATTATATGACTTTATTGATTTTTAAATGATTTGTTACACTGAAATTCAATGGAATTGCATGCGTAAAATTATAGAATCTTGAACTTTAATAAAACTTAAAAATATATAGTTCAATACCTACATTTCACTAATGAAGAAAATAACTCTTAAAAAGGTCATTTGTCCTAGATCAAAGATCTAGTGTGCATATTTTGAGTACATACATACATACATACACACACATACCAATATTTTTTCTAGTCTCATAAGATGATATCATTACCGTCACTATGTCAAGAAAATAAAAATAAATAACAAAGAAAATAAAAGAAAATAAAATAAATAACAAAGTTGAATTTATTGCTTAGGGAGTACGAGGATAATCAGGTATGATTTCTCCAAGTAGAGAAGACTATTGATATTATACAGGGATTTTGTAAGTAGTGTACAGGCTGGCAGGCTATCAGATATGTAAATGGCTTTACATCATCTATAAATGTGTGGTTATTTGTGTAATCTGTTGATGATTGATCAACACTTTGAAGAATGTGTACTAAAATACATATGTTTCTGATTGGCTGAGATTCAGAAATTAGATGATATTGATTGGCTTACAAAGCATTTTTATTGAGACAAGTTTTTCTTGATTAATTCTATGAATTTAAAACAATCTGATGATACTTGTTATTATAGCTAAAAAATGTCATCTATTATTTTCTTTAAAAGAGTGAGATATATTATTTTATTATCATTAGTTCCTTTTTTTGTTGTTCTCTCAACAAATGATTCAAGAGATATCAATAAAGTTTGTCTAGATTGTCACCACTATTGTTGATTCTCCTTTAATATGAGAATTTTTATTTGCAAAGATTCAAATTTTGTTTAATATCTTCAGAATTATTCCATTCTACTTTTGTCTTTTAATAAGACTTTTACTGTCAAAATGTGACTATGCGGAAGCCATTAAAATTCTGAATCTCAGACATTAAACAACTGTGAGACCAACAAATATTACTAAAAGTAAAGTAAAGGAATGGACAATACTCTGGAATCATGACCAAGATTTCCCAGGCTTGGATAAATAAAGAGATTTCAAAAGTTCTCTGAGTCCATCTAGATAGACAGGTCACTTATTCTTTGAGCTCAGATATAGATTGTTATATCATACCCAATTATTGATATAGATACAACATGAGGTATTTACAATGCAAACCCCATCTCATCAATTTGCCAAAAGAAGATTTAAGGCTAATCTATTATTTGTAACTACTTGGGATTTGGGATAAGATATTTGCTCTGCTCCCAGGGCTCAGGCTATAAAATGTATCATGTCAGCCAAAGTGAGAGATAGATTTTTGATGTCAACCAGATTTTTACAACTCATATTGAAGGTATCAATATCCTTAGAAGCCAGTTCCATCAGACTTACAAATTGACTGCACTATTAATAACTAAGTGAACTTAAGAATATAGAGAGATTATCACCTCTAGGAAGTCTTAAATTAACTAACATATTATTAGTGTTAAATGACCATGATAAACTAAGTCAAATGTATGTAAATTGAACCCAGTAAATGTAAAAAGTGCAGCCAAAAACATAAGAAATAAGAGTTATGTAAAGGAGTTTACAACATATAAAATAATTACATTCTGGCTTTCTTGAGTGAAATTCGTTTACTTCATATTGTTGTCCACTTGTTGTAAAGATGCAAGTTTCAAGACATCAGAGTTTCATGAAACATCTGGAGGACATCTGTGGAACTTAAGTTAAAGATCTTTAGCTTTCCAATTATTTCCAATTCTTATTGGATAGGTGATGCCAATTTAATTGTGAGATACAGACTCAAGTATTAATTTCTAATTTAAGTGTTTTATTGGTAGTTAAGAATACCTGACAAGGTACCCTCAAACAAGGTTCAAAAGCAGTCTTTTTCCAGTATACTGGATCACTAGATCATCCATTTTTAAGTTATGGTGTGAGCCAGTTCCTTAAAATCTCGAATCTAATCCTTCTCTCTGTCTCTGTCTCTGTCTCTGTGTCTCTGTATCTCTGTATCTCTGTCTCTCTCTCTCTCTCTCCACACACACACACACACATATACACGCACATATATACATACACACACACACACGCATATATATATATATATGTATACACACTTACAAACACACACACGCTCTTGGTTCAGAAAATTTCAGTACCAAGAGTGGTTCTAGAATGAAGAATCTTGAGGATGAGTTTTCTGAATTGGTCTGGGCTTTGAAATTGATTTCTAATCTAGTAAGAGCTAAAGACATTAATGACTCTATTTCTAATATTACAGAGAGCGCTCATGGTATTGTGTGGCAACGGAGATATGTAAAATATCATCATTGGATACTTCTAATCAAAAATCTCAGTCAAAGTTCTCCAGAAGGTTGTATATGCTCTCAATGAGCATCCAATATATGATACTGTTTCTGCCACTGGCAGGATTCACAGGTCCAGGAATCCAGGGATGGAAACAGGGGTGGTACCATTAACTGTTAACCCTGGCATTCCACTAGCAACATTTTATCCTTCCTGTCCCCACCACTTTGTGTTCTGCTTCTCTAGAGGTCTTAATCCCAAAGTGAGGAATATTTTTATCAGGAGACACACCAATTATTCCATTAAATCAGAAGTTAAGATAGTCACTGGCCACTCTGGGCTCCATTCCTCTGAATTAATGGGCAAAGAAGGGAATTACTGTGATGACTATCCAGGGGAAATTGCAGCAACTACTGCACAATAAAGGTAAGGAAGAGTATGTTTTCAATACAGGAGATCACTTGGGGCATCTCTTAGTATTACCATGCCCTGTGAAGAAAATCAATGGGACATTGTGACGATCCAATTCAGGCAAGACTACTAAGAGCCGAGGCCCTTCAGGAATGAAAGTTTGGGTCAATCCAAAGAGTAAAAAGTCATGATTAGCTGAGGTGCTTGCTGAGAACAAAGGAAATATAAAATGGGTAGTGGAAAAGGTAGTTAAAAATATCAGCTATGACCATGTTGTAAAGTACAGAAAGGAGTAGTAACTGTTATAAGTATTTCTTTCTTATTTTGTTATAAACATGTCCTTGTGTATTGAAAATCTTTGTTTTATTTTTTTCTTATCCCATTAACATATAATGTAAAATGAATTAATTTCACATCATAATAAAGTATGGTTAACTTTATCTCATAGTATTTAAATTACAAGATATCAAGGAGAAGAGTGAATATCATCCAAGGACTTTGCATCCTATTTTTGCAAAACAATTAGTTTGTTTTCAGTTGAATGAAGGATAGTTTTATCATATTAGGCCAAATTTTAACCTTGCTATTGTCTTTATTAAGTACGGTTTAAGGAGTTGTGTGTGTGTGCCAAATTGACAAGTGGTGTATTTGTGGTGCTTAATTTTATGTGTCAACTTGACTAGGTTATAGTGCCTAGATGTTTAATCAAACAGTGGTAAAGATGCTACGGTGAAGGTATCCCCTTTATATGTCAATAACATTTAAATCAGTAGACTTTGACTAGAACAGATTACACTTCATGAGGTAAATGACTTCATCGAATCAGTTGAACATCTTATGAGAAAAAGACTGAGATTAAATGCACTCCATTAAGAAAAAGGAATTCTGCCTCCAGATAAGCTTTGGACTACAACATGAACTCTTCCTTGGATACCCTGTCTACCTGCTTGATCTGTAAATTTCAAATTTGCTAGCCCCTATAATTATATAATCATGTGAGTCAATTATTTAAAGTAAACTTCTTTCTTTCTCTTTCTCTCCGTATGCACACACATACACACACACACATCCTATTGGTTCTCTCTAAACATCTATGAAATGAAATATTTAACCATGTTTTTTCCTCACAAATAGATAAGACACAGTGTATTTGCTTTGCTATTATTTATTTATTTATTTATTTAATATTTATTTTTAGAATAATATATAAATAAAAAGTTCAAACTAAAATAAAATAAACCATGAAGAGTCTCTGCTTATACAATGTGTTTTTACTTTATACAATTTACTTGATTTTCAGATTTTCAACAAAAATTTGAAATGTAGGTCAGAAATGATAGCAGCGAATTAGGCTGAAAAAAGACAAAAAAGAATAAATGTTGAGATAAAAGCAACAAAAGAAGATAATAAAAAACTAAGGAGAAGATAAGGAAATGAGAAAAATAAAATAATTTTAAAAGAGTAAAGTAGTAAAAGAATATGAAATGAAAAAGGAAAACTATTCCACTTTTGTACTTGTTCTTAATTTCTAAATTTCTTCACCCTTTACCTTTGAATTTGTGCTACCCTGATTCAACTGCTCAGAATTATTTTCTAATTCTCTATTGTCAGAGTTCATTCTTATAATCTCTGACTTTGGGATAGACTGGAAACAAGCACCAACATTGCAAAGCTGCCATACAATTTTATTCAATGGTAAAGAAATCCGTAATATTTAAAATAATGCTGGCTGGATTACTTTCCCATTCCAATACATCTGTACACAGACAGAAAGGCAGGCAGAACCCCACCCTCTCATACACAGATGCACACACATCACTTGTTTTATGTAAACTCTAGCCCTCTTGAATTCCATAGCTTAGAATACCCTACACCTTTTAATACCAGTGTATACAGTCAACTAAGCTGATCCTCTGACATGTACATCACTGGTCCTAAGAATGTTTCCTATTGCGTTATGATGAATGAGAGAAACCAACTCCTCAGTCTTCTTTTTTCTTCCTTATATTCTCATATGCATTCTTCCCAAACTGAGAGTGTCAAGAATGCCATAAAAAATAGTAGTGCTAAAAAGGTGAATAAGGACAATGATGTTCAATAAAATGCATGTAACAGGTGCTATCCTTTATATAGTCCTTTTAAATATAACACTTTTGGTGATAATAATGTTGATGACTCACAAAGAGAAGAAGGAGAAAGAGATTATCGAATGCAATGTTAACTGAGTAGTTCCTCTAGCTTAGGCAGGATGATAACAGCTTTACATATATCATCTCATTTCATATTTGCATAAGGTAATAACTATTATTATCTGTGATTTATAATGAAGAAGCTAAAATTAGAGTAATAACTTATTTAAAACTACATAAAAGTTGTGATCTATAGCGACTACTGTTAATTAACCCAGATATTAAACTTTTAAATATCTAATGATGCAGATGTGGGAGCTAAATTGTTAGAAAAGTACCATTGTAATATATTTGTGTTCCATGTTTCTATGTCTTTGAAGAAATTGACTGAAACTGCTCTTATTGTGATATGAGAGAAAGTTTTACTGGAATAACGTTTAAAGATGTAGTAAATATGAAACAAACTGAGCTGAAAGAATATAATTTTATACTAGTCAAATAATCAATGATATTAAGTGCACTCCATTAAAAAAGCCGAGCAAAAATCATTGACAAAGTACAGGCTGTTTAATAAAAGACTATCTGAAATGCTTAGGAGCTCAGATGATATTTACAACCTTGGTAGATACCAGTAATAATTGTTCTTCCTATAAGTGGCAAAATGGCCACAACCAAACCTAAACTCATATTCTGTCTGTTTCACAATCTCAGTATAAAGACCATCTTTCTGGGAAGTCCAACAGTAAAGGTTCATGAAAGACACTAATGGCTTGGCTTGGGTCATTTGCCCAACTCTGGGTCAATTACTTTAGCCAGGAAAATAAAGTAAACAGATTGGCCTGCCTTGGCTTGTTTATTCAGTACTCTGTTTATCATGATACTATGTTTATCATGACACAATTTCAAACCTCTCTTTATTGAGAAAATGAGTTCTCAATTACAAAATACAGTTCTATTATGAGGAGGAAGAACAACACTGATAGATAAAAATCAACAGATATCATATTTCATCATCTTTTTTTCCCCATCTCATTAGGTGTCCTCTGGCCATGTCTGTGGTGCATAGAGCTAGAAGTTGATGATGCCACCCGTTGGCATAAAAATAGATTTCAGCATGTGAGTGGTGGGCAAAGTGTGAGAAAGGTGGTGGTAGGATATCTGTGAGCTTAATTTACTATCTGATGGTGTATTACAACCAAATCTCGTCACCAAATCTATTTGGAAGATATGTTAAACACATAGTATTCATATTTATCTGGAAAAAAAACACAAGATATCTTAGTAAGTTATTTTGTTTTTAATTAAAATCATTTTTTTTAAAATATAGTGCTTCACTTAGATACTAAATGTCATACTATGCAATTCCCATTACCAATTCAAATTTTTTCTTCCTTCTTCCTCTAAGCATGATATGTAAAAAAGGTCAAAGATACCAGATGATCAGCATTACTCAGGGCCAATTTAATTCTTCTCTCAGTCAAGTGAAATAAGAAGATGATGATATTTAAATCCTATCTCCATTTATAATTCTTCAACCATTTAAGAGTCGAACAGATTTATATCCAGTAAACAATAGATTTAGCTATAGCTTTTAAAATGCATTATTTGTTAGTAATGATATTTGCACTGGAAAAAAAATCAAACACACAAAAATAAAGGCATCCTCGTATATATTAAAACTCATATTTAATCTATACTGGAAATAGAGGAAATAAATAATGTATTTGTTTAATGAATCACTGAATAGTAATTTTAAATGATTAAAAAATACTATTTCTTTACATTTCTAAGGTCTTCAGAAAGAAATCTTTTACAACTAAATCATTTCAACTTAAAAGCCTTTATTTTATAAAGCAAATAGTTCTAAAATATTTTAAAATAAAATTTTCTTTTCCAACTAGCATACCAATCATTTTTAATTTAAACTTAAGAGAAATTACATATTCTTTAAGCATATATGTTGTATTGGCATATATATTCTATAAAAGAATAAAAGCAGACTTGTATATGTAGGACTAACTAGATCAGATTACTATACAAATGTCACTTGGCAAAGAGCAGAGATACTCAGGAGGACAACAGTAATCCCCACTGTTGTCACTCAGGGGCCTTTTTTCTAGTTTCAGATGCAAGAAAAGAATGATCTCTTGCTGTTATCCCAGCATAGAGTTTTACAAAGAGTTCCATCCAGGGTAGCTCAGGATTTTTCCCAGGTAGGGATTTTAGGACATGACAGAAAGCTCTAATTAAACTACAACCCTAAAGGCTACTAGTTCAAGAAAAACAATTTGTTTCCTAACTAGGGCATAAATCTAACTCGAGAATAAGACAGGAGGAATATCCTAAGGCATTTACATACATTTATTGTGCTTGCGCTTTCACTAAGAAATAAAGACAGAAAAATTATTTGAAAAAAAGGATTGAAAAGCTCTACTGTAATAAAAATTAAGAATTTGGTAAGAAATCACTCTTGATAGTAGAAAAATTAATATACTGCCTGCTGCAGGAGCCTTTAATTTAGATTTTAAACACTGATATAATATGGTATGCTACCAATGATAACTTTAAATTATTTGAATTGATTATCAATAAGTAATTTACATTTTTAGGTAATCACCAGCTTTTCTGGAATAATGTCATATAAAAACATTCCAGTAACTCGTTTCATGAAAAATGTCACCAAAGTTCTGTCTCTATTAGGAATATATTTAAAAATAAATATTATGTAAGGTGCGTATTTTATATTAAAAGTCTAGAACACCATTTTATAGTAATGAGGTTGGTCACTTAGTTATTGCCACTTTATCCCTCTCTCCTCAAATCTCTTCTTGACTTTAGCAGATTTCATAGTAGACAAGGAGACTCTTGACAGGATCACTTTCCAGCTCATTCACTTTCAGTTTTAATCATCATTAATCTGCCCAAATGTTTTCATTTCTTCTTAAAGGCTCCAAATTCGATAGCTCGGTCAGTCTTCAATATCTCTATCAAGCTCTCTGAACTACTCTGTAATGATCTTAAAGTTTTCAGATAGTAATTTTTCCCTACACTCAAATCTGAAAACACACTGCAATTATATGAACAATCAAGCCCACTAGCCGCAAGGAAATGGAGACAAAAGGGCAGTGTTTTGTTTGTTTGTTTGTTTGTTTGTTTGTTTTTAATAATTTTTTTATGATTGAACTGACTGGCTTTTCTTAGAGCCTCAGTCTCAGGTAGGATGCCTTCTTCTTTATGATTTTTTACAAACAGTGTCATAATCTAGAAAGTCATATTGTTTCTTATATCACAAAATGTTCTGAAAAATTCAATTCAAGAATTAGGTTAGTAGTTTAATTATATCATCAAAGACCAAAGTTCCTCCTTCTTTTTAAATGTTTTCGTCAAATCTATGCTAATCTTACCTGCAGTGTGAAGCATCACATCCTCACAGAATAGTTTCTTAAGCAGCAACAAAGATGATGGATGCAAAAAATCCTTCTCTTTCTATGCTTCTTTTTATTAGTGAGAGAAAAATCCTTCATTACAATGCCCTCAGCAAATTTCCTTTAACATTTCATTGGTTAGATGTGAGCCAGATGCCTATCATAGACTGACATAAAGAAACAGGATTTCTCAAATTGGATTAGACAATTTATGATTTTTTCTTGGGTTGGGCATCTTTATTTATGTCCTACCCCTGCCTTTTTACCTCCAATTACAAATGTGCTAACAGAAAAAAACAAAACAAAACAAAACAAAAACTATTAGGCAGACAATTCATCAAAGGACTGCTGTCATAAAGTATGGGGGCGAAGGGTTAAGGGTATTCAAGGAGCTAGAGACCTATGGAGCTTATGGCTTCTGACTTGCTCAACCACCAAGAAGTAAGGGAAGCACAGAAATTAAATGTATAAGAACTGGGATAATTAAACTTAATAATGGTCCATATAATATATCTATATCTATATCTATCTATCTATTGAACTTTGATAATATTCTTAGAGAATGATTGTATTTGTTCTAAATTCTAATTCATTTTTAGTCTTACACCAGAAAGAAAGAAGAAAAAATCTTGGAATCCTTCTAGAATTTGACAAATGGAACAATGCAAAGGTATAGCAAAAATCTATTTTAAATCACCTGTGTTTTTAGTTCATGTGGCACAGGAAGAAACTATGGGATAAAAGACTTTGAAGAAATAAAAAATAGTTTGCCTTTCAAAAGACAAAATCTTTCTCAATGCTTCAGTGTGGAAAAATAGATGGATTCATATGCATTAATAAGCAGCTGTAGCACAGATATATACAGAATTAGGAAATAATTTAGTTGCATTAAACAATTAGTTAGAAAAAGAGGTTAAAAATTGATCGAAAATAATATTCTCTCAAAATGTACTATTTTCTCCAAAATGATAGGAGTTACACAAGCCCCAGACACAATGATAAGAGTTATACAAACCCCAGCCACAATTATGTAGCTTAGAGATTGGAGAAAGTAAAATGGTCAAGTGGGCTCAGAATGCATCGAAATGGAAGATACACACTTACGCACATACACGACACCATCCTGGCTCTTTCTTCTTTCCTGTCCCTTGCCTGTTATTGTATCTCTAAATCTTTGGAAACAGTCATGTAATTCAAGTTTTAAAAAAACAGTGATTCTGTCCCATCAGCTTTGAAAGACACATGACTATTAGGAAATAAAGATATAATCCATATTTTGGAGCACTGGCAAATTTCTCTTGGAGCTCCGATCAATAAAGAGGGTATTTCAAGGGTTTCAGCTGCATTAGCTATAACAGTAGAAAAATAAGAGACCAGAAGTTTGAGCATAATCAGAGAGATCTCAGTATATGCACATCTGGGCTACTGAGCTGAAGAATGTATAAAATACCGGGTGAGTAATGTGAGGAGGTGATAATTTCTGAAAAGTGAGGTAGTAGGTGTTCATATAGAAATAATCTATGTTATTATATTTTGTGGTAGTAGATTGTTTTGTCCAAAGATATATGAACTAAATTATAACTTTTCACAGAACACTACTTATATCCCCCTTTCTATTTAATTTTTCTCAATCCTCAGTTAGTATTAAAGATGATATAAATTTTAATAATTTGTCACATTGATTATATGTCCCCACTAAGCATACAAAGTGTTTGAAGCACAATTTTCTTCATTCATTGTGGTAATGCTAGCATTTATAACAGTGCCTAGAACAAAGTAAGTACTCAAATATTTACCCTCTGGTAACCATTAGTCTATTGTCCATGTCCATGAGTCTCCGCTTGTTTGTCCTGTTTGCTTGTTGCTTTTATATCCCATCTATAAGTGATATCATGTGGTTTTCAACTTTTTCTGTCTGACTTATTTTGCTTAGCATGATTATCTCGAGGTCCATCCATGTTGTTGAAATGGACATATTTCATCTCTCTTATGGCTGAGTAATATTCCATTGTATATATGTACCACTGCTTCTTTAGCGAATCATCTTTGCAGGGCACTTTGGTTGCTTCCATGTCCCAGTCACCCTGAATAATGCTGCTATGAACATCGATATGCAAATATCTTTTTGGATATGAGTTATCAAGTCTTATGGGTAAATACCCAGTAGAGGGATTGCTGGATCATATGATAGGTCAATTTTTAGTTTTTTGAGGAAACTCCATACTGTTTTCCACAGTGGCTGTACCAACTTGCAGTCCCACTAGCAGTGTATGAGGGACACTGCTAGTAATAACACTTGTTATTTCTTGATCCTGTTGATAACAGGTGTGAGATGATATCTCATTGTGGTTTTGATTTGAATTTCCCCAATAGCTAGTGATGTTCAGCATGTCTTCATGTTTTTTGGCCATTTTTATGTCCTCTAGGGTGAAACATCTGTTCAGGTCCTCTGACCATTTTTTAATTGGATTGTTTGGTTTTTTGTTGTTATTGAGTTATATGAGTTCTCTGTATATTTTGGATATTAGGCCCTTATTGGAGGCATTGCTTGCAAACATATTTTCCCATTTGGATTGTTGTCTCTTTAGCTTGTTGATGGTTTCTTTTGCTGTGTGAAAGTTTTTTAGTTTAATGTAGTCCCATTCATTTATTTTTTGCTTTTATTTCCATTGCCTTTGAGGTCAAATTTATAATCTGCATTTATATCATTGTTTTTGTTTGTTTGTTTGTTTGTTTGTTTTGTTTTTGCCACAGTCACAGTAGAGAAACAAAGTAAGAGAATACAAGGTGCTACAAATAAGTTATTTTATTTTTGAAAGGAAAGTTGAAGCACGTCGTCATTATCCTATCCTCTTAAAATTGCAATAGAATAAAAAAATAGGCTCTGAAGTTAAGCGGAGAATGACAGTGTAAAAGATTCTGCTTCTGGTTATAAAATGGAGTATCCTCTATTAGACAACCAATCTTCAGATAGCAATTATAAAGTTTGGATATAATTGAGATATACATGCACACTCATGTACACATATGCACACATATATACACTGTTTCTAGACATGTAAAATGATCCAAAGTGGGAAGAAACTGCGAGAAATTATACCCTTAAAATAAGTTTGATATCTAGCTCTTCCAAGGAGGGTACTTCTTGGCCCACTTAACATGGAATGGCTAAGACTTACTGAATTGTAGTTATTTGCCTGGAAAATGGAAGACTGAGTTTGGGATTCTCAGATTGATCATAAATGTTATGGAAGATGGAATCCTAGAAAAAGACAATCACAGAAGTGGAAGCCCCAAAATATAATTTTAAATTTCTCTCACATTTTTGGCTTACTCCTGAATTGAA
>NW_011888845.1:2712622-2745668 GCF_000151845.1 Pteropus vampyrus | reverse complement strand
GAATTCAGTAAACTCCAAAAAGTGAATACAATGAATACTGCATGGAGGCATATCCTAGTCAAATAGCTGAATTATAAAGACAAATTTTAAAACCTTTAAGAATAAAGATAAAATTAAAAATAGCTTCTGATCTTTCATCAGAAAAAAATGGAATCAAAATGCAATGAATAGCATCTTTAAAGTATGAAAGGAAAACAAGTCAACCTGGAATTTTATATCTGGCAAAAAATATGTTTCAAAAATGAAAAATAAAGACAATTTTAAATAAATGAAAGCTGAGAGAATTTGGTGTCAACAAAATCTCTCAAAAAAGAAGTTAGAAAGAAAGTTTTCAGCTAAAGGGAAAATGAGACAATCTAGAATTACAGATTGATAGGAAAAAAGGAAGAAAACTTAAAATGGTAAATATATAAAATAGTTTATCTTTTCTTTTTTCTTTTCTTAAATCCATTAAAAGTCAATTGCTGGTTCAAAGCAAAAGTAACAAATGTACATTTAAGGTTTATAATATATGCAGAAGCAAAACACATGACAACAATAGCACAACAGACAGGATAAGTATAAATGGTTCTAAACTGTTTTAAAATACTTACATTGCATATTAACTCAAAGTAAGACATGGCTATAGCAACTAATAAAATAAGTAAAATGGTATAGCTAAAATATAAAACAAAAATGGAAAATAAAAAATACTTCATTAACTTATAATGACAGAAAATGAAGAAACAGAAGCAACAATCACAGGGGACAAGTAGAAAAATAATACATCAACCATTATGTTAAATTAAAATGGATAAACACTTAAAAGGCAAAGGTTATCAGATGAATACAATAACAAGATCCAATTTTATGTGTTTTATGTTAGATAGATTTTAAATATAAAAAACAAATAAGTTGAAAGTAGACAGATGGAACAAATAATATGCCAGGAAAACGCTAAACATAAGAAAGCTGGTATGGCCATATTAATACCATGTGACAGTAGACTTTTACAGAAATGTATTACCAGGATAAAGAGATTCATTTCTGAGTGACAAAAGTGTCGATTCAACATGAATTAAGTGGGTGTGCACTTCATAACAGTGATTTAAAATATAGAAATTAAATATTGACAAACCAACAGGAGATATAGGTAAATTCACAATCACACCTGGAAATTTTATCACCCTGTCTTTGTGATTGAAACACTAGTCAAATATTAGTAAGGCTATAACATAAATGAACAATAATTTCGACCAACTTGATATAATTTTTTATGTGAAACACTACAGCCAGTAAATGCAAAATGCTCATTCATTTCAAGAATACATGAACGTTCAGCAAGACAGACCAGACGTTAGATCATAAATAAGTCTCAATAAATTCTAAAACATTAAAATCATGCAAAGCATTTTATCTGACCCCAGCAGTATTAAACTGAAAATCGATTTTAAAAATACCTAGGAAATCCCCAAGCATTTCAAAATTAAGCAACACAATTCCAAATAACCCATGAACAAAGAAGAAATCACAAGGGAAATTAGAAAATATTTCAAACTGAATGATAATGAATACACAGCCTATTAAAACTTGTGGAATGCTGCCAAAATAGTTTTAGAGGGAAATTTATTGTTTGAAATAATTATGTTAGAAAAGAAAAAAAAAATTGTAAAATAAAAGATTTGCACTTAATCTCAAGAAACCAGAGAAATAGTAAATTCAAATGACAAAGCCACCGTTCTTGACCAAATTTTAGCCAGGCTTCTCTAACGTCTCTTCTCAATTAGGCTTCAACTTTGGGCTTTGGTTTTCATCCTTGTTGGGTTTGCATTGCCCAGTTTTTGCAAGAATTTTGTTAAGCCATTTTAGAGAGGATCCCCCACATTCAGTATCTAACTGAAGTTTTCTTCTCCTACCATACTCTAGATGATATCTGTTCACCCTGGCCTGCTTTAAGCAAAAATCCTGTCAAGCTGATTTAGCCAGAATTCCCCATTTCCCCTGATGTTACCTTTTAGTAATTGTCCATCTACTGACTCTCTCCCTGTTCCTTAACTGTAAACCCCGATTTGTCCACGCTGTATTTGGATCGAGCTCAGTTCAATACCAATATATATTTTTTTCTCTATTGTAATAGTTTCTGAATAAAATTTGTTTTTACCACTTAAATCACTGTCCAACTCTGGTTTTATTTAGCACAATCTAAAATAAATAGAAGAAGGAAATAATAGAAATAGAGTAAATCAATACAATAGAATATGGATAAACAATAGAATATGGATAAACAATAGAAAAATCAATAAAGCCAATAATTCAAAAAATTGTGATAGAATAGACTAATCAAAAGAGAGAGGGAAGGTGAGAGAGAGAGAGGGAGAGAGAGTAATGAAAAGGAATATACTACTGATATGCTGAACAATATGGGTGTGTGGATCTTAAAAACATATTGAATAGAAGAAGCCAAATCCAAAAAACGTACACAGGGTGTGATTCCTTTGTATGAAGTTCTAGAAGAAGCAAAAATATTCTGTGGTTATACACCCAGAATAGTAGTTGTCTCTAAAGAGAAGAGTTTACGTGGAAGAGACATCAAGTAACTTGCTGGAGTGCTGGAAAAGTTCAATACTTTAATTCATGTATGGACTGATATAGCTGATATTTTCAAAAACTCATCAAGTGGTACCCTTAAAACACATGCATTTTATATTATTAAATTACATCTCAGTTAAAAATCAAATAGATGTGATCAGTGATGAGTGAAGTGATTCCAGTCACTTATGGATATGGCTTCTAGAGTCTACTATTCATGTTATCAGATACAAATGGCACTCAGCTCTACATTGACATTTTCCATGGAACTGAACCTCCCTTGAGGATCAGCTGCAAACTTCTGTAGAGCTAGACCATGCTCATGAGTTTAACCCTTCGGTATTGGCAATTGTCCAAACCAAGCCCAATTTTACTACTCTTTGGACACAGTGGTCCCAATTTCATGCCCCTCTCCATAAGCTGGTATTTAAACTGTCCAACCATCTCTCATTTCTAAGTTTATTCACTTACTTAACAGCACTACCGTGTGATTAAGATACTTTCTAAAAATTCAGTTTAGTTTCAAGCAATAATGAAGAAGACCAGTAAGGTATGAGTCATATCAAAATTATCCTCAATCTCAGGTTATCCAGCAGCCCTTCCAAGTTCTAAAACCTAAATAACACTTGTTAAATGAACACATTAAACTGCTTCCTATTGAGTCTGGCCAAGTGATAAATTGTGTTTTCCCAGTGATATTTTACACACTTCAAGTGATAATAGCTTCTTATGAAAACAATAAAACAAACAATTCTTCAGGCTGAAAACAGAATTGACAACACAGAAACAATACATTATTTTTTGATCAGCAATAAATCTTTGTCATGCTTCATAAATCATTTCTGTAAATAATAAAAGTATTTCTCAGCAGCATTTTGAACCTTCCTGATCCCATTCAACATTATCTCATTTGGCCCTCATAACAACTCTAAGCTACAAGATGTTAGATACCAGTCTTATTGCTCTGTTGAGTAAATGGAAGCAAAGAGCCTTGAAGTTATTGTACAACATTACGAAGCAGGCCAGAGGCAGCCAGGGGAAGGTCCTGAGCCTTCAAATTCATAATCCTGTAAATGCTTTTTCTTTCAGGCCATAGAGCACAAATCAGACACCCTTAGGTTTTATCTGTCCTGCAGGCATATTTATGGCTTACACAGTTTTAGTACACACTTAAATTATGTGAAAAATTACAAATTCAGAGATTTTTACTTGAAAATCTTAATTTTATACCTCTTTGTTGGTTCGCAAATTCGAGAGTTTCCCTGGCAAAATCTGAAAATAACTTTCAGACACGGAGGGCAAGAAGAAATGGAGAAAAACACAGACCAGTCCAGATTGGTAGACAGCAGGTTTAAGAAGCAAGGAAACATACACATGTGGCTTCTCTTCAGTTGTTGCAAGACGAATAGATCTCAGCACCTTCTGGCCAGAATCTTAAAAGTTTTTATAGAGGCCTTAACAGAGTTTAATCACTCATTTAGTCCATATATTCTCAACAACTGCTCTCTCAAGGCTGCTTGCATCCTTGAAACTGGCTCTCACTGGGGAAACAGTGGGCGGGACCAAGCATGAGAAGCCTCCAAATGCTTGGGTCCAATTCTCAGTTCATCCAGTGGTCACAGCCTCTCAATGACCTGCTTCCAACACTTTCTTTAATAATAAAAATATCTGAAAACACTCATCCTTTTATATAGCAAAATTAGCTGAGCTGAGTAGTGAGTGTTCTTTTAGGTAGCTTATGTGCTTTCCAATTTGCCGTGGTTTGCATTAACTAGTCCATCCCTCTTCCCTTAGATACATTTGGATCTGCTTGGATGCTGTGAGCATGTATAGTTTGGGATCCCGCAGTAGAGTGTATTACTCTTCAGAAACCTAATCTCATACCTCAGTTTTGTTTCTTTGCTTGTCATACTCTATCTTTAAAATTCTCCTGACTTTCAGAATATAGCAGGAAAGAACCACCTCAAAAGCTACAGATGGCTTGGCTCTGCCTCTTCTATTCACTATGATGATTACTCAGCATCACCTTTCTCTATATGTATGACCATTCCGGACTAAAATGATCACACTTCTTCTGAAGTTCAGAACATTTACTTGACAATTTAGTCACATTTATATCTTTTCTAATTGCCCTTTAAAATGTATTTATATAACTCACGCAGCTTTAATATATAAATGTTATGACAATGAAAGCTTCATGACAGCAAAAGCTGTTTCTCATTTACCTTTGTGACCCCAGTTCCTCAAGCAGCCTCTGCACACCATAGATGCTCAATAGAAAACTGTTTAAAGAACAAAATCTTTGTTCATAATCCATCCTTGTAATTCTCTATAACTTTTGTTCTTATCAACTTGGGCTCAGAAATTTTCTCAGGAAGATGGCAGATTAAAATGCATAGGGTTTGAAGCCAACAATCTGGTCACCACAATTTGGCACCTTTGTGACTTTTGACATGTCACATAATAAACTAAATTTTCCTTATGAAATACAACTTATCTCAAATGTTCAGTTAGGATCAACTTAGAACTTTTTGAGTAAATTACTGTGGAAATATATATATGATGGTCCATATATTGAATATTCTCCACTGAACTCTCCCAAGTATTTTGAGCAGTTTGATATTTATGAAAATGCACTACACGGTCTTATCATGCTTTATTAATGATTTATTTTTAAATAACCTAAATGAAAACTCTTTGAGTTAGATATTTAAATTAATACTAGCATTTTATTTTGAGATTATAATTTGTATAACACAAAAATAAAGTCCCTGAGATCCCAGGAAACTAGCTATGAAGAAGTGCTTCTAGCCTGTTTTCTTATTATTTCCATGGCCACTGCTGGAGTTCATGAGAGAAACCTGACCAGAGTGAGCCAGTAGTAAAGATAAACAGATTCTCTTCAGGTACTAAAAATCACACATTTTCACTCTTGAATCACAGACTGGTGGGGGATCTGCTAGGAATTTTTACTGAGAAAAAAAATATTCTCTATATCACAAACAATATGGTCTTAGACAGGAAATTTAACTGTTTTTAAAGCAGTGAAAAAAATCAGCCAGTTGAGAGCAGGCCCTCTTGCCTGGCAATGTAAGATAGATAGATGGAGGTAATTAGAAGTTTGAATAGAAATGGCAGAGAATGTAAATTAGATGAACCAGAAAACAAAACACAATAACTTATTCATTCTGGCCTTTTCTCCCTCACTCTCCCTGCAACTTCTATCTCTTATGTCCTATTCTTTGTTAATCCTGATAAAGCAAATTTTCTAGGTAAGTAATTTTTTTCCTATCAAGTTCCATATCTCTGTCTGGCAAGTTAGTAAGTAGGTCATTTCCACCAATTCCATTCCTGATTCGATTGAAAGCCCTGAGGCTCACTTCCAGCCTCAGAAGATGATAAAGTTGAGCTAAGACTGCACACTGCTGTACTTCTAAAAATTTTAAAACCAAATATACCACTCTTTGTCTACAGCATTCTCCCTCTCCAGAGCTCTTACATACCCTCTTCTTTGCCTCCTCAGGACACCTGTCCCTTGACCCATCTCTTTTTCCCCAGTTTGCAGTCCCCTCCCTCTGGATTTTCTTCTTTTCCTAATCAATAGAGATCCCAAGGTCAATATCCCTGATTTCACTTCCTCGAGCAAGGTTAGCTCCTCATTCTTCTAATACACTGACCTCTTTCTTAATCCAGCTGTAGATATACTCACCTCTTGGGCTACTCAAACCATTAGAATAAAAAAAAAAAAAGCAACTTTTTGGATTGATGCTGACACAAATCTATGATTTTCAGCATAAATGGATTGTCTTTGCCACCATACAGACCTTTCTTTTTTTTTTTTTTCCATTATCCCTTTCCAATTCTCCTAAGCACCTGCTGCAAACCTATATTACTTTCCTCAAACTCATTCCCTATATTCTGCACTGTCTGCTTTCCAGAACAATACAGTTCCCACAACAAAATGGAGGATCTGGCTAACTCCTCTTGACTACAACACTTTTTTTTTTTAATTTTATTAAATGTATTGGGGCAACATTTGTTAATAAAATGATACAGGTTTCAAGTATACAATAATCCTATAATACATTATATGTATATTTGAGTGCTCACCACTCAAAGTCAGATCTCCTTCTGTTTCCATATAGTTGACACCCTTTACCCTTTTGGACGTTGCACCCCACCTCTTTCCCTTTGGTAACCACCATACTGTTGTCTATGTCTATAAGATTTTGTCTGTTTTGTTTGTCGCTTTTAGTTTTGTATTCAACATATGAGTGAAATTAATTATATGGTTCTTGACTTTTTCTATCTGACTTATTTCGCTTAGCATGATGTTCTCAAGATCCATCTAACTTGTTGCAAATGGCAATATTTCATGTTTTCTTACGGCTGAATAGCATTCCATTGTATATACATACCACATTACTTAAGGACACATCTAAAACCACTTGTTCGCTCTCTGCTTTTATTTATTTTAAATGTGTGTGTGTTACCTATTTCTTTTAGGATTTATCACAATATCAGAAAATATATGCAAAGGATCCATTGCTCACTGTAAATTATAATTTTTAAAACTAACTCCAGAATCATCTTTCTTTGGACACAAGCCTACACAAACAATGAACGCAAAAATTCAGAGCACATTTCAATTCTATGTAAAATATTTATGCCTCTTTACTCTCTTTCAGAGCAAATTTGAACTTACTGTGACCCTTCAAAATCTAACTCAATCTGTTTTTTTACTCTTTTTTCCAATATATTATATTTGGGTAATATAATAATAATATTATATTTGAATAATATAATATAGTGGAAAAAAGAGTAAAAATAAGGAGTCAAAGATATTAATAAGATATATTGAAGATATATCGTGAGTCTGTGAAGCCCCAGAATTTGAATTCACCATTTTGAGGTATGTTATTTTAAAAATAATACAATGTATTAAAGTTTAACTTATATACATTTAAATGAGGTTTAACCAAAAAAAAAAAATGCTCTTGTGTAATTAGCACCATAATCGATATGTATAATTTTTCACTTTGGAAAGTTTCTTCTATCTCTGTGCAGTTATCTCAGTGCTTGGCCAAGGAAACTGCTGACCTATTATCTGTCATTACAGCTTAATTTTGCCAGTTGCATATAAATAGAATTATACACTACGTATGTTTTCATAGCTAGTCAGCATAATGCTTTTTAGGTTAATTTATATTGTTCTATCACTAAGCTCTTTCTCTTTTTGTTGAGTAATATTCTTTTGAATGGATAGCTATATTTGTGACTTTTTGTAGAGTACGTTCATGACTTTTTCATCAGATTCTTAAAACAGAATATTATCCAAAAGACATATAAAAGTCATTGTTTCAGGTAAAACTCATAGATCCCCTCCCCTGATTCATCCCTAGGGGCGTGATCTCTGCTATAAATGAGCAACAAAATGATGTCCTCTGTTAAATGTAATTAGTGCACTGTCACAGGTACTGGAATTTTAATTGGCAAACACAGTTTATAAAAACAACTTGGCAGGGCACCATCTATTTATCTCATTTTGCTTTTTGCTCTTGCATACTTCTATTTTCTATATCTCATTTGGGAGATAATTTCCTCCTCCACACTTGGGAAGGTCAAATAGAATCAAGGCAAGGCAAGGGGCCAACTTCATAAAGTGGAACAAGCTACTTAAGCCTGTCTTTATTGAGCTCTTGGGATAAATGTTGATCATCATTCCTGGAAACACATTGTCTAGTTTAGCACATTAGCAAAGGATATAGGAAAGGAATTTAAGATCCACAGCTTAATTTTCAATTAAGAATGTATCAGTCTAGAGTATTTCCTGCAATAAACATATCCCTTGAAGAATTACAGTGATGAGAATACTGCTCCCTATCAAATGTCAGGGAATTGACAGTTTAAGAGAATTTAGTGATCATAAGTAAGGCCAGATATTGATATAACCAACAATATAGGACTGGAAATATTCTGAGGTCATCAAATCAAATATTTTCCTCCTAACCCATGACAGCTAATATAGTCTTATGAACATAAAATACATCTAAAAAGAAATGATCAGTTCAGATTAATCATTTAGAGATTTCCAAGAAACTAAAAATATATTTAGGATTTTTTTTATTTAGGAAATATTTTATATTTAGGAAAGGCAGCCTAGGAACTTTTCATTTGCACTTTATAAATGATGAATGGTTCCATCAAAAATGTGTAAGTTCATCTATAGATGCAAAATAATGAAATAAAAACTAGTCATGAACTTGTTCAGCTTTACCTATTATTCTTAATATTGAGAATACTTCTCTTTGGAAATATTTATATTTCTGATGATATTCTTCCAAGTAACTTCATTTTCTCCTTCTTTTTTCTATGTTAAAGTTTTAAGGAACACACATGTGTAATATATTTAGAGAGAATTTAGATGGAGTTCTAGATTTTCTCCATAGTTATATTTGTCTTTCCTTCTATGTTTGCAGTATTGTTATTAGACTGCAATTAATCTGCATTAGTTCAGTTATCTTCATATTTCTTCTAATGTCACTTCTGAAATTGACATATTTGTGGATTAAAATTTCTATTTTTTGCTCTAAATTGAGTAATCTAGATATGAAGGTGAAATAGAGTTCTCATCACCCACTGTCTGTAGTTGCCAAAGATATGGTTTTACAAAATAAAAAACATAAGTACTTAAATCTTTCCTGAATAGTTTTTGCAGGAAGATTAACGGTTGTTGTGCAGTTTCTAAAATATCAAGCTGTGAATGTTAGTGGATATCAAAACTGTAGTATCTTATACAATTTCTCTGGTTGTTACATGCCAGTATTCTCCTGTCTTTGAAAGATCACATTACTTTCCAACATACAAAGGATATATTATTTGCAATTATTATTTCACAGAGTTTTAAGGACATTATATTTCTTAAGCACCACAAAGAAAGGGAATGATATTAACCTCAAATATTTGAATTATATGTATGGATACTTTTAATAATACTATTTAGTCAGGAACCACATTAATATTAAATATTAAGCCCAAATACTCCATACTAAGTATTTGTTGAAATTTAGAAATCTCTTTCCTATTTTTTTTCTGAATGTTAACTCATAGAGCACTTTTCTTCAGACAAATTAAAAATAAATATAGCTTGAATATTCATGAGATCTGTCAATAACCAAATTAGTTAATTTACCTCCAAACACTTATCCTTTCATCCGATTCACCTTTATGACACTTTTAAAAAATACTACAAGCATCTTTATATTATGTTTTTTAATAACTCATACTTTATCACCATCACTATTTTAAACAGTTAAGAAATAATCCTTATATATATAATGAGATGTTAAATAAACTTTTACTATTATCTCAATTTAGATGAGAATTGGGAACAATAGGTGAAAAGTTTACCCCAAATTTCAAATAGAAGTCTCACTAAGGGAATAGAAATTTAGCTCATTCCCACCATAGGTGATATATCGGGGAAGACAGGAGACCAATTTGAGGAGGGAATTGTTAGAGAATTATTTGAAGGGAGTTTTCTGTGTGCTGCGTTTCCTCCACCCATCTTGCCCACTACTATTTCAAGTCAGCTGAATTTAAGAGATCAATTGAGTCCTTATATGTGTCTTTTGGTCTTTCACCAATGCGGAGACTGGTGTCTGACACTCTTCAGTGAAATCTAAAGGTGCAACGATAGGTGCATTCATCTCTGATGTTTAGCTATAATCAACTTTCTAATATTTATTATTTATTATTTATTTTTTAAGCCTACAGCACTTGGTCTTCCAAGGTGGTCTCCCATCCAAGTACTAACCAGGCTCGACCCTGCTTAGCTTCTGAGATCAGAAGGGTTGGGTCTTGTTCAGGGTAGCATGACCATAGAATGATCAACTTTCACTTCTAGACTTTGGCTTCATTATATGTCTATATGATGAAGAGCTGGGTTGGAGAGTAATTTTGAAGGGAGTCTGCCTCTAAGCTCTGTAATCTTGAGTGAAGTCATTCCGAAAATAAATCTTTGCAAGATGTCCCACTAATTACAGAATTTAAAGAGGGAGTCCTAAAACAAGAGCCATCATTTTCTTGGAGAAAAGTACAAAAACAAGTCACTTATCTGCAAAATACCAACCAAAGTACCTTGTATGTTTTGAGGCATTATATGAAAATTTGCCAGAAAGAGTTTCCAGAAGCTAGAATAAGATACCATCAGCTATATAAAACTTTGCCATTATTCTTTAATCCTTATCCCACTCCCCACACTGTCATCTGCCAAGTGAGAGTCAGGCCTGAGATTGCGTGCAGAGAAAAAAAAAGTATTAAATTGAATGAGAATTATAAGAGTTAAAATTATATAAAAATGGAATTGTTTCTTAATACCCAAAAATGAGCAAAAAAAGCTCTGAAATTTGCATGGAATAATGCCCACATGTAAGGCAGAGAGATCTAATTGAGCATCTTTGAAAGTCACTGATAAGATGAAATAAAACCAATTTCTGCATTACAGCCTTTTGAATCCAATTCATTCAATAATAAGTAGAAAAGTTCTAATACAATTATTTTAAAAAATTGGCTGCCCAATCTCATGGTGCCCCACCCATTATAAAACATTCTATAATCAAATTACTCTAGCTATATGACTTAGAGAAGAATTTTAAACAAAGCAGGTTAAAAGTATACATGTACAGATATGGGCTGAAGCATAAACTGTATAACTAATGGGATTTATGGAGAGAAGGTATAAGAATACAAATTAGTTATTATTGTAGAGTCAATTTTTAAAGTGGGTTGGAAGAGCTTCTGAAGTAGAAGTAGAAATATTTACTCATCCTCACTGTCTTTCATACCTCTGTCTATGCAGGTAAAGCCCTGAGCAAAATGGTATTAAGAGTCATTACTTTAGGGTGAGACTAGATAATCCCTATGTAAAAAAGAGTAGAAAACACCATCTCTTCATAATCACATAGGGTTTATGCTAGTCTTAGCTCTAAAACCTGAAGCCAGTAAAATTGGACCCGGACTGTAGTAGCTGTGAGTTGTACAACTGATTTTCAAAGATCTGATTCTAACTCTGATTCATAAGATTTCTTTTAGATTTGGAATTATCTTTCACTATACTTGTAGTTATTTCTACTATCCAAAATGTGTATTAACGTTGCTTTTTAAAAATATTTTTCATGTATTGCTTCTCTCTGTATGTTCCTGTTAACAGAAAGTAAAACTTTGCACAATGTACCCTCCTTCGGTTCACTCTACTATTTTCTCATTTCATCATTTATCATAGCTGCTATCTTCTAACTACCAGGTTCCATTTACTCAGTAGTGTTTCCTGGCTTCTCAGCATCATTACATGTCATAGAGTTGCTGCACAAAATTCTGAGTAGTTACTGATGGCTTTTCTATGTTTCTTTCAAATTTCATGTATCATTGTCAACCAAGGTGTAGATGATATTTTTCTTTGTCAATTCTGTTGGATTTTCTATGTGTATATAATTCTTTGTAAAAGTTTCTCTCTGCTCTTTTTCAA
This sequence comes from Pteropus vampyrus, assembly GCF_000151845.1. Lineage (NCBI taxonomy): Eukaryota > Metazoa > Chordata > Mammalia > Chiroptera > Pteropodidae > Pteropus > Pteropus vampyrus. The sequence continues at coordinate 2,733,574 of NW_011888845.1, read as the reverse complement.
GGGCACATAGTTAGCACATCTACATGATATTTCTAATAGCCTTCACATGAGTCATTTATTTACTATCTCGTGAGGAGAGATTAAAAGAAAAAGAAATTCACAATAAAATGCCCATGAGTTATGCCCATACAAAGAAATGCATACGCATGCATACACACACGTGAAGAATAAGCATGTACATTAAAGTTCCTATATCAACATAGATGTATTTATGAACATGCTAATGTGCAGTTTTTAAATCTGTTTTAATTTTGCTTTAATTTATTATAAGTATACTTGAAATGGTATAAGAAAGGAAGATGGTAATATAATGGAAATATTTGAATTGTAGATTTACTGCTTCCTTTGGCTGCTATAATTTATTTTTTTGCTTTCTCTAGATATTCTGGCCAGTCATTTTCTATTTCCTTTTCAAGATCATGTTTATAAGAAGGTGGAGTTCTTCCATCTGAGTCCTAGTCTCTGTCTTTTCACTTTATATTCTCTACATATGTAATCTCATTCATAAGCAGGCCTTCAATAACCAACCATGCTCACATAATTAGCATTTATAACTTTAGCACAGATGTCTCCTCTGAACTCCAGACCCATATGTCTAACCGCTTGTCTCAAAGGAATTTCAAACTCAATTTAATATATTCTGCTACAACATGTGGTTCTTTAGTGAGAATTGACTCATACAAAATAGTCATATGCAGGGGAGTGATGTAAGTTTAATGTGAAAGTCACATTGGTTCATATGTGATGTTTCCCAGCATGATATGTATTAAATTAATCAGTAACAAGCTACTAACTCATACTTTATCACCATCACTATTTTAAACAGTTAAGAAATAATCCTTATATATATAATGAGATGTTAAATAAACTTTTACTATTATCTCAATTTAGATGAGAATTGGGAACAATAGGTGAAAAGTTTACCCCAAATTTCAAATAGAAGTCTCACTAAGGGAATAGAAATTTAGCTCATTCCCACCATAGGTGATATATCGGGGAAGACAGGAGACCAATTTGAGGAGGGAATTGTTAGAGAATTATTTGAAGGGAGTTTTCTGTGTGCTGCGTTTCCTCCACCCATCTTGCCCACTACTATTTCAAGTCAGCTGAATTTAAGAGATCAATTGAGTCCTTATATGTGTCTTTTGGTCTTTCACCAATGCGGAGACTGGTGTCTGACACTCTTCAGTGAAATCTAAAGGTGCAACGATAGGTGCATTCATCTCTGATGTTTAGCTATAATCAACTTTCTAATATTTATTATTTATTATTTATTTTTTAAGCCTACAGCACTTGGTCTTCCAAGGTGGTCTCCCATCCAAGTACTAACCAGGCTCGACCCTGCTTAGCTTCTGAGATCAGAAGGGTTGGGTCTTGTTCAGGGTAGCATGACCATAGAATGATCAACTTTCACTTCTAGACTTTGGCTGCATTATATGTCTATATGATGAAGAGCTGGGTTGGAGAGTAATTTTGAAGGGAGTCTGCCTCTAAGCTCTGTAATCTTGAGTGAAGTCATTCCGAAAATAAATCTTTGCAAGATGTCCCACTAATTACAGAATTTAAAGAGGGAGTCCTAAAACAAGAGCCATCATTTTCTTGGAGAAAAGTACAAAAACAAGTCACTTATCTGCAAAATACCAACCAAAGTACCTTGTATGTTTTGAGGCATTATATGAAAATTTGCCAGAAAGAGTTTCCAGAAGCTAGAATAAGATACCATCAGCTATATAAAACTTTGCCATTATTCTTTAATCCTTATCCCACTCCCCACACTGTCATCTGACAAGTGAGAGTCAGCCCTGAGATTGCGTGCAGAGAAAAAAAAGTATTAAATTGAATGAGAATTATGAGAGTTAAAATTATATAAAAATGGAATTGTTTCTTAATACCCAAAAATGAGCAAAAAAAGCTCTGAAATTTGCATGGAATAATGCCCACATGTAAGGCAGAGAGATCTAATTGAGCATCTTTGAAAGTCACTGATAAGATGAAATAAAACCAATTTCTGCATTACAGCCTTTTGAATCCAATTCATTCAATAATAAGTAGAAAAGTTCTAATACAATTATTTTAAAAAATTGGCTGCCCAATCTCATGGTGCCCCACCCATTATAAAACATTCTATAATCAAATTACTCTAGCTATATGACTTAGAGAAGAATTTTAAACAAAGCAGGTTAAAAGTATACATGTACAGATATGGGCTGAAGCATAAACTGTATAACTAATGGGATTTATGGAGAGAAGGTATAAGAATACAAATTAGTTATTATTGTAGAGTCAATTTTTAAAGTGGGTTGGAAGAGCTTCTGAAGTAGAAGTAGAAATATTTACTCATCCTCACTGTCTTTCATACCTCTGTCTATGCAGGTAAAGCCCTGAGCAAAATGGTATTAAGAGTCATTACTTTAGGGTGAGACTAGATAATCCCTATGTAAAAAAGAGTAGAAAACACCATCTCTTCATAATCACATAGGGTTTATGCTAGTCTTAGCTCTAAAACCTGAAGCCAGTAAAATTGGACCCGGACTGTAGTAGCTGTGAGTTGTACAACTGATTTTCAAAGATCTGATTCTAACTCTGATTCATAAGATTTCTTTTAGATTTGGAATTATCTTTCACTATACTTGTAGTTATTTCTACTATCCAAAATGTGTATTAACGTTGCTTTTTAAAAATATTTTTCATGTATTGCTTCTCTCTGTATGTTCCTGTTAACAGAAAGTAAAACTTTGCACAATGTACCCTCCTTCGGTTCACTCTACTATTTTCTCATTTCATCATTTATCATAGCTGCTATCTTCTAACTACCAGGTTCCATTTACTCAGTAGTGTTTCCTGGCTTCTCAGCATCATTACATGTCATAGAGTTGCTGCACAAAATTCTGAGTAGTTACTGATGGCTTTTCTATGTTTCTTTCAAATTTCATGTATCATTGTCAACCAAGGTGTAGATGATATTTTTCTTTGTCAATTCTGTTGGATTTTCTATGTGTATATAATTCTTTGTAAAAGTTTCTCTCTGCTCTTTTTCAAGGGCACATAGTTAGCACATCTACATGATATTTCTAATAGCCTTCACATGAGTCATTTATTTACTATCTCGTGAGGAGAGATTAAAAGAAAAAGAAATTCACAATAAAATGCCCATGAGTTATGCCCATACAAAGAAATGCATACGCATGCATACACACACGTGAAGAATAAGCATGTACATTAAAGTTCCTATATCAACATAGATGTATTTATGAACATGCTAATGTGCAGTTTTTAAATCTGTTTTAATTTTGCTTTAATTTATTATAAGTATATTTGAAATGGTATAAGAAAGGAAGATGGTAATATAATGGAAATATTTGAATTGTAGATTTACTGCTTCCTTTGGCTGCTATAATTTATTTTTTTGCTTTCTCTAGATATTCTGGCCAGTCATTTTCTATTTCCTTTTCAAGATCATGTTTATAAGAAGGTGGAGTTCTTCCATCTGAGTCCTAGTCTCTGTCTTTTCACTTTATATTCTCTACATATGTAATCTCATTCATAAGCAGGCCTTCAATAACCAACCATGCTCCCATAATTAGCATTTATAACTTTAGCACAGATGTCTCCTCTGAACTCCAGACCCATATGTCTAACCGCTTGTCTCAAAGGAATTTCAAACTCAATTTAATATATTCTGCTACAACATGTGGTTCTTTAGTGAGAATTGACTCATACAAAATAGTCATATGCAGGGGAGTGATGTAAGTTTAATGTGAAAGTCACATTGGTTCATATGTGGTGTTTCCCAGCATGATATGTATTAAATTAATCAGTAACAAGCTACTTCACAATTAGAAGAGAAGTCTGAGTAACACATGAAGATCTTAAAGAAAAGCTGAAAGTTCTGCAAAAGCACAATTAATGGATGGCTTGATAATTTTAAGAACCACTAAACCTCCAACAACATTAAACTGACAGAGTTGTGAGTTCACATTAAAATTCAAAGGTATTTTCCCCTGTATTAAAAAAAAAATGGAAGAATATACCTGGATCAGATTTTTAATTTAAAAAATCTTCCATAATCTCTTGCAGAAACACAACTCCCCGTATTTAAGACTATAAGGGACCTACTGACTGAGAAGCTTAGTAACAAATATAAGTAGAACTTTAACCCTGCTGGAAATTGCATCAGAATTGTTACTAGATTTTTGTTTTTGTTTTTGTGTTATGTGTTTTGCTTATAATTTATAGAGAATGAATGGTCTCCCCTAACTTTATTTTCTCTATAAGCATTATTATTTCTACTGCATGATTGCGCAGAATGTCATATATTGCAGTAATGCATTTGTGACATTGAAACAGAAACATCTCTGTTTAATATATATATATGATCTGAGCCACCCTTTCTTAATCTGGTTCTCTCCAAGAGTTCTCTTTTCAGTCAGTAGCACCTAAATAAATTCTGTACATCTTTATAAATGACCACAAGTGTCTATTCAACAACTAATTTTTATCTTCTTTACTCACTCTGTCAACTCTTAGATGTGTATACCCCTAGTATTTCACTGATTCACCGTATGCATCTTGTAAACATTTAATCTAGTTAAATATCATCTGTGTCCTGTTGTGCATGTGTGTGCCTGTCCGTGTCTGTGTGTTTGTGTGTTGAGGGAGGGATTTGAGTGTGTTTATTTGACTAAAATCTATCTATTTTGAAAGACTATGAATTTCATTAGAGCAGGGCAGTGTTTTTTTTATTACTATTTTTTCTTTTTATTATTTCTCTCTGGAGTGCCTGATACAGTATAGGTGCTCAATCAGTATTTGTTGGAAATATGTTATTGAGTAGGTACCATGGGTTTAGAGGCACTGGGGGTAGAAGATTGCATGATTTCATGACTTTGACTTACTGAATTTTGGGTCAAAAATAATAAGACCATATAAGTGAAATTAAACAAAAACTCATAGACACAGGTAATAGTTTAGTGGTTACCAGAGGGAAAGTGAGGAGGAAGGAAGGTGGATAAGGGTAAAGGAAATCAAATATATGGTGATGAAAGGAGATATGAGTTTGGATGGTGAACGCACAGCATTATATATATATATATATAATGTATTATTGAATTGTACCCTTGAAACCTATATAATTTTATTAACCAATGTCACCTTAATTTTAAAAAAGGCAAAGTATCTCAAAGTCAATTAACCTATCAATCCTAACGTATTAATTTTCTCCATAGTATTTGCTCTGCACTTTTGTAGTCACTGGGAATTAGGTGGAAAATTAAATAATTATAAAATATTCAGATATTAGAGATAACACTAAAACATATATAATAAAAAATTATTACATTTTAGAAGTTTAATTTTTTTTAAATTTAGATTTCTATAGATGAAGACACCTTATTAGAATTAGAAGATCCAGATTTTAGAACCAGTATTTTCACAATCAAACCAGTAACTAATCACTCTAGAGTTTAGTTTCATCTATTGTAAAATGTATTTATTATACATGTGACTGTTGGTCTGTATAGCTTTAATATCATTCAAGGTCAAACAGCTCCTGAGAAAAAACAAAGGAGGTAGATCCGATTTTGCTAGATTCCTTTCCTAAGAACTTTAAAACAAACCAGGAAATATCAGTAGGCAAAACAAGACAGTAACCATTTTATTAAATTAATGAGTACAAAATTAATTGTTGATGTACTTTAAAACAGAATGACACCAAAATGTCTTGGTCTATGCTAACAGTGAGTTAGAATATCAAAATTAAGTAATATTTAGAAAAGAGTAGTCCCAGGAGAAAAAGCAAAAAGTAAGATGTGATGGAAAAACTATGCAGTAGTTAATAAAAAATAAAATTGCATAGACAAAAATATGAGCTGATTTTGAAGGTATCTAGAGATACTCACAGACATATGTACTTGGTATAGAGGAAATATTTAAAAATAAATATAGGAATTTAGTAAAACTGTAACATTTATCATATGATACTCTTATATCATCAACTTGCTTTGGATTTTGGACAGACCAAAACTTATTTTGCTTTGCCTAGTTTTCCTTAGTCTTCAGATAACCAGTTTCAATTTTGAATTAACAAATTTAGCTAAAAATATGTATATTACTAACATGTTCTTACTAATGTACTTGGTGAATTATCAAATAAACTAATGGATCTTTACCTTCAGTCTTGTTCCTCAGTCTATCCCACATGTGACAGCATTATTGGCATTTGGGAGATATGCAGAAAATGTTTATTGATAAATAAATGAATGCTTTAGAAAACCACAGAAATAGAGAGTAAAAGACTATTAACCCCAATACAAAATATTTGTTTTTTCCTTTGTTTTCAATGAAACAAGGTTGGGTTTGGTTATTTCACAATCCTGAGAAGCATAGAAATCATCATGCTAGCAAGGACTCCAGTTTTTTCTACAAAACTATTTTAGGAATAGTACATATTTACTGACGTAGGTGGATTTATAGCATGCTGGTATGATTCATAAAAAGAAAAATGGAGATTATAGTCCTGCATTACTCTTAAAATATTTTTTGCTTTCACCACACCATGGATATGTTATTTCTTTTCCTCTACATTCCCTCCAACAACAACCAGGATCTGTTAGGATAAGTCTATTCTCTTTTGGTCATTCAACTCTGTCTAATAACAACATTCCTCATCATCATGTCAGGATATAATTATGTCACTGTGGTGGAGACATTGCTATAGTAGAATAAACTCGAGACCTCCTCCTCCGTTTTAGAAACAATGGAATAGACAGTCTGTTTTGGGCCTAAAGAAACCCCAAGCACTCAAAAGCTCTTAACTTTATCAGTGAGAGAGTAAAACCTTGGGGAAAAGAAGTGTATGACAGCATAGAAATCATCAGGCAACCCAATTAGCTTGTTTCTTCCTAGGTTAGTAATCTAATTATCTTAATATACTTATAAAACTTGTCTATTTTCGCCACTCAAAAACAGATACAAGAAAGTTAACTGTTTTTATCTTGAACAGGAAGTAAAATACTAATATTTTAGTTTTACATCTAAATATTATTTATCCCTTTAAAATAGTTATGACAAAAATTATCTAAGAATATATTTAAAGAAAAATTTAGATAAACTATATTTAGATAACTTCAAAACATTACTGAGAGTTCTAACTGGAAAAGTAAAAAGAAATATAAAGAAATTATATAATATAAGAAAAATGAATATTGAGTCCATCTTGAATATTATAGAAATATGACCCAAATTAATATTATATTATTTCCCATGGGCCTCTAAAAATGATGCTTAACTACATCAGAAAAATTAATTTGCAGTATTTGATTATTTTTTTGAAAAACAGAGAATTTATATAAATTATGAATTTGCCTCATTAAAGCATATGGCCAAGAATAAATGGATGATTGAATGAATGAATTAGTAAATAAATGAAAGAATGAGTAAACAAAATTTTAAACTAATTCTAGAATCATTTTCTAAAAGCAAGGCCAGCTTACAACCTGTATCAGGATCATCTGTAATTCTGCCAATATTGTAGAATTCTGGGCTTCACTTCAGAGTTAACTAAACAAAATTCTTGGAAGAGCAAACAGACACAATAATTGTGCTCCTTGAATTTGTGGTTCCTCACCTCATTCCAGAAACAAATATCTGCAAAAAGTGTAGATCATTAACAAAGACCGAAGAGATCTGAAGTCCCTAAAATTGAAGTTCCAATCTTAGTTACTTTTGTGATGAGGAACGGTATAAGCATAATATAAAATATAACAGTGATAACAATGATAATATGCATGATGATAATCATAGCCAATATTTAAAGTACTATCAAGTCAACATTCTAAGATTTCTACTTGTATTAATTCATTTAAAGTTTACAACTTTGTAAAGTTGTTACTATTGTTAACCTCATTTAAAGATGAGAAAGTAATGCAAAGTCAAGCTACTTTTCCAAATTTGGTTATGATCAGATAAGAAAATAAAATAAAGCCATAATTCTTCACTGGCTATCTCTAACCTAACCACAGAATTAGTTTAATTCTTAGTGTTAATAAACTGCTCAGTAAAATACAGTAATGGAGCCAATAATTATCTGGCCTCCAATTTTAAGAGCAAGTTGTATGTAATCCAATGTAATACCTTTCTGACTTATCACTCCACCAGATGATTAAGCTCCTCCTATTGATGAGAAGTTGGAGATTTGGGGGCAGGAAAACACAAGACTACTGATCCCTAGATATGGAAGAAAGTCATGGCTCATCAAATTTAATTTCTTTTATGGGTGAATAACTGAACATGAGGATATTGTAAATTATGCTGTGGTCCAAGAGGAGTAGTTTACGTGGCATCTACCTGTTTCAGACTAAGGGAGATCATGTGGTCCTTTAAGAAAGACGCACCTTTGAGAAAGAGTTAGAGTGAACTAGGGGCAGAGTTGCCACTACTTAATTCTCTGCCTTTTAAATCCATACAAATAAATCTCTTCTCTCATTCTCCTTCTTTCCTCCTTTTATTCCTTCCCTTCCTCCCTCTTACCTGGTAAATATACTTATATAAACCAATTTACTTGTGTGAATTAGTGAAGACTGGCATAAACTATTTTGCTAACCCGTGAACAATTGGCTAAATTATCTAGAAATATAATTCCATGTAATAGATTTTAATTAAATATAGTTTTAATTAATTTTGGGCCTCACATTGGTAGACTCAGCATATTTATCACGGGGTTTCTAGGGCTAGAAAACAGAGAAGAATACTAAAGAACTCCCTCTCTCCTCTAATAACCGTTTGCTACACTCCTTTCTCTACTACTTGGCACAAAGCCATTTTCTGGAAAAATGTTAATATATTTGCAGTTCTAGACTCTTAGAGAAAATTGTCACTTAGAGATCCCTCTTACTAAATCCTTGAACATTTTCATTGATTTCTTCTGGAGAACCCCAGACATATGTTTCTTTTTATGCACTTTGCTAAGCCTTTTATTAAGACCTACAAGAAATTGGCCATACTGGATCGCCCACAGAGTGCCTGCATAACACCAAGGTAGTTATAAAATTCCATTTATCTCTTTTATTTTCAATTTTCCTTTACTATATTGCCTATCTAATGGCCAAATATCTTCTAAATACAGCTTTGTTTCATTTGTATTTACCAGTCTTTTATTTTATACCATCAAATGTACCTCCATCCATATTCTCTTATTCCATATTACTTCCAAATTTGCATTTGTTTCTTCGAAATTCATGAATAAAAGTAAAATAAATCTTTCATTTTTTGGTGCTTTAGAATGTTTTGAAGTGATGGGAAATAAATGGACAGCATAGAAAATATAGCCTTACAGTTTCAAGCTTACCAACTTTGGCTAGATTTTTCTCAAGAATAAAAACCAGCCTGCTACTCCCTGTCATGACACAGTAGAAACTTAATAAATAGATCTAGTTGTTATAACTAACTTTTCTTCAATTTTTATTTGATTATTTTTGTGAGTTTTTGGGGGATGTGTTGAGTTATTTAAAAAAGGTATAAAAGAATAAAACAATATGCTGAAGGGTCAAAAAGAGAAAATTGTAAAAGAATAAAAGGAGATTTTCTGATCAAGACAGCAAAGTAGGTAAAGGCTGTGCTTGCCTCCCTTCGCGACCACATCAAAATTACAACTAAACTACGAAACAACTATCGTTGAGAATTGCCTGAAGTTCAGCTGAACAGAAGTCCTACAATTGGGAACACACAGAAGAGGCCACCTCTAGACTTGTAGGAGGGATGAAGACACAGTCTCCATACCCATGTGTGGCACTTAAAAATTGGGAGGGACAGCTCAGCTGTGAAGTCCATCCAGAGGACTGATGGGTCCCTGCCCCACACTAGGATCCCTAGCCCTTGGTTCCAGTGCCAGGAAGAGAAGTCCCCACAACTTCTGGCTGTGAAAACCAACAGAGATTGTGGATAAGTGAGACTGAGGGCCACTGATTCTTAAAGGGTCTGCCAACAAACTTACTGGCTGATGAACTCTCACTCTGAGCTCCAGTGCTGGGGCAGCAGCATGAAAGGCACTAGGAATATACAAGGAGAAATTAAATTGTCTGGCTTCAGGGTGAAGGCTAAAGGGGAAGCTTTCTCCCAGACGAAAGTAGTGGCATAACCCATAGTTTCTTTGTTGAGCTATACCCACTCCCGGTGTGCAGACCAAGTTGCTGCCATATCTAAGCCTCCATTAATCTAGCTAACACTGTTCACTCCACCCTAATGATTCCATGAGACCTTGCCCCCCACCCCCAACTTCAGGCCCACTCAAGTCACTTTTAGTGGCTTTTCCATACGAATGGCCTGTCTTGGCTCAGGCTGCAGACTGTCCTAAAATATCTAAAAGGTTCACAAAACCCAAATAAGCAGCATCTGGCCTCAGCATGCCCCGAACTTCTTGCTGAGCAGCCCCAAGCTCAGCACTAGCAGCAGTTGCCTCAGTTCATGGTTTGTCCTTTCAAGGCACCTCCAAGCTCAGTGCAAGTGGCAGCCATCTGAAAATTGCTTGGTGGTTCATGCTGGGTGATCCTAGGCAAGGCACAGACTGCAGATTAACTTGGCTTGCAATGAGGCCTCACTCAGAAGGCCCTGGGACCAGCATGCCCAGTAGCTGGCTTTGGATCAAGCCAGAACACCACCTGGGGACACACTGGAGGATTACACACATAAAGGACAGACTTGGACCAACATCAGAGCCCTGGTAAAGAGAATTCTGCTTCATAGGATCAGCCCCTACACAATAGTTCTTCTACTACAGTCATGACCAGTCCACCCAATCAATCAGCTGAGGGTCAATCCATCTTATTGGCATGCAAAGAGTAACCAAGGCTCAACTACAGCAGTAAGGTATATGCAACCCATACAAGGGACACACCTGGAGTACCTGGCTCGGGCGAGCAAGGATACTGTTCCATTGAGCCCCACAGGACACTTACTACATAAGGCTACTCCACAAAGACCCAGAAATATAGCAGCCTACCTAATAAATAGAAACAAATGCATGGAGGCATACAAAATGGAGAGTCAAAAAACATTTTCCAATTGAAAAAAAAAAGAAAGAAAGAAAAGAAAACTAAAAATAGAGACAAATAATCGAACATATACAGATTTAAAAACATTGGTTATAAGGATGCTCAATGATCTCAATGAGAATTTCAACAAAGAAATAGAAAACATAAAAATGAAGATAGAAAATATAAAAAAAGACCAGTCAGAAATGAAGAATACAATAAACAAAATGAAGAATATAGTAGAGAGAATCTTTAGTAGATTAAATGAAACAGAGGATCGAATCATCAACTTAAAAGATAAGGTAGCAGGAAACACCCAATCAGCACAGCAATAAGAAAAAAGAATCTAAAACAATGTGGATAGTTTAACAGGCCTCTGAGACAACATCAAGAATACCAACATTCACATCACAGAGGTATCAGAAGGAGAAGAGAGAGAGAAGGAATTGAAAACCTATCTGAAAAAAACAATGACAAAAGACTTCCCTAACTTAGAGAATGAAATAGACATACAAGCCCAGGAAAAACAAGAGTGTCCCAAATAAGATGAACCTAATGAGGCCCATACCAAGAAACATCACAATTAAAATACCAAAGGTTAAAGACAAAGAGAGACTCTTAAAAACGGCAAGAGAAAAGCAGTTCATTACCTACAAAAGAACTCTCCTAAGACTGTCAGCTCTTTTCTCACAGTAAACTCTGCAGGTCAGAAGAGATTCGTAGGAAATACTCAAAGTGATAAAAAGCAAGGACCTACAACCAAGATTACTCTACCCAGCAAAGCTATCATTTAGAATCAAAGGGCAGATAAAGAGCTTTTCAGACAAGAAAAAGCTAAAGGAACTATCCCTACCAGACCCTTATTATAAGAAATGTTAGAGGGACTTCTTTATGAAGAAGAAAAAAAAAAGAAAAAGAAAGATAAAAAATATTAATAATAAAATGGCAATAACTACATATTTATAAACAATTACTTAAAAAGTAAATGGATTAAATACTCCAAATAAAGACGCAGGAAGGCTGAATAGATAAGAAAATAAGACTACTACATATTCTGCCCACAAGAGGCTCACTTTAGATCAAAAGACTCACAGATTGAAAATAAAAGGATGGAAAAAGATATTTCATAAAAATGAAAATAAACAAAAAGCTGGGGTAACAATTCTTATACTAGACAAAATAGACTTTCAAACAAAGGTTATAGCAAGAAAAAAGAAGGACCCAGTAATCCACTTCCCGATATTTATCTGAAGAAACCCAAAATACTACTTTAAAGAGACCTGTAAATTTATATATTCATTGCGGCATTATTTACAATAGCCAAGATATGGAGACAACCTGAGTGTCTATCAATGGACAAATCGATAAAGAGGTGGTATGTATATACAATGGAATATTAATTACTCAGCCATAAATAATAAAATCTTGTCATCTTCAACAACATGGATGGGCATAGAGGGTATTTGCTGAGTAGAGTAAGTCAGACAAAGGAAGACAAATATCTTATGATTTACTTACAGGTGGAATCTAAAAACAAAACAAGCAAACAAACAAAACTCATAGATACAAACTCATAGATACAAAGAACATTTTGATGGTTCTCAGATAGGAGCAGGATTGAGGAGAAGCGTGAAAAGGCAAAGGGAATATTAAGTATAAATTGGTAGTTACAAAATAGTCATGGTACATAAAGTATATAATAGGAAATAGAGCCAATAATAGTATAATAACTATGCATGGGGTCAGATATTAACTTTGTAAGTTATATAAATGGTCAATCACTATGTTGTACACTCAAAACTAATATAATATTGTATGACAACTGTAATTTAATATATATATATCAAAAAGGAAAAAAGAATTTAAAAGATGAAAATAAGAAGAAAGTGTTTTACCAAAATCATTTAGAACAAGACAGTTGGCAAATCTGTCATTGACCTAGTTTTTCCACTTGTATTTTTTTCTCAGTTGAATCTGTCATTATAGTATCCCCCAAATAACAATCTTACTGCCTTCATTAGCTTGTTCTTGGTTATCATCTTTAAAATCTCAATGTCTTTTTCTATCTATTTCTTTATTCACATTTTTATTTATTATTGTTATTAACTTATTTTTACATGTTGAATTGACAAATATGGTAGCCTATATTTAATTGTAATTTTTTAGTAATATTTAAGTACCTTATAAACAAAATGCTAAATATATTTTAAACAAACTTGGTTGAGATTATTTCCTTCCAAGGATATATTAAGTTATAGCCTTTGTAACTTTCATGATGGAGTACTAAATTGCTTCCAATTCATATGAATAATTTATTCACAGGGATTCTGTAATCGACACACAAAGTTTAATTCAATGAAAATGGTATACTTGCATTCTTCTTACTATCTTAAGATCAAGTCACTTTAGCAAATTCCCAGTATACAATACAGTATTATTAACTATAATCATCAGCTAAGTAGATTCCAGATGCTCTCACCACACATACACACACAAAAAGTAACTATGTGAAAAGACAAATATGTTATCTAGCTTGACTGTAATAATCATTTCAATATATATATGGACATCAAAACAGTATGTTGTGTGCCTTAAATACATACAATTTCATTTTTAAAAATTGGATTGCATTTACATATATAATCAAGAAAAATAAAATATTAAGCATTACAGAGGAAAATAAATGTTGAATTCAATAAAAAATTTTTAAAGACCAAGTATTTCTAACTTACTGTTTTGTTAATTTTTGCAACATGTTTTAAATATATTCTAGAATCTGTTATACTATTCTATACAATATTTATATTTTAAATATTTTTATTTTTGAAAATTAAAGTTTCTAATTATTTATGCACACAAATGTCATAATTTGATTACCTTTAATTTAGCAAGTTCTTTTGTGTTTAATTAAGATCTTTCAAAATGACTTTGATATAATGGTCAATGAAATAAAATAAAGATATAAAAATTAAATGAGGAAATATTATAAAGGGGATGGTTATGTGGAAATATGATGATCTGTAAATCATATTAGGCCAATTGCTCAGTATATATTATGTAATAGTATTGAATATGTAATCATCAACATAGGGATAAAATGATGAAAAAAAAATGTCGTTGTGTCTATAACAAGCAATTTGCTTCATTTAATCACCAGTAACTGTTATTGGTCTAAAATCTGTGTGCCCTATGCTTCGAAAGTTCAAAACTCACAATCTCAGAGTTTGGAGTAAGAAAAGCTTTATTGATTGAGAAGGCACCAAATAAGAAAATGGGAGACCTAGTGGTGCCTCAAATCCATCTTTTAAAAGTACAGAGTTCAGGCTTCTTTTTTGTCAAGGGAAGGGGAAATGGGAGAGGCAAGCAATGATTGACGACTGTGGATATCTGGGTGCCAGAAGGGGTCCAAAGAAGGCTGTGAAACTTCTTTTGATTTTAGTCTGTTAACTCAAGTTGATGTGAGTCCCATCACGAGGTTCCTGAAAATCACTGAAAAATATGTACTTCCCTTATCTCCCCAGAAGAGGCACCTTCTGATAAGGTACTGTTTTTGTAAAACTCAAACCACAAACAGAATTCCCCTAATTATTAGCATGTCTTTATGCAAGAAGCTATTAACCTGAATGCAATAAGAACAAAACAAGCTTAAATAAGATGGAGCCAGAAATGCCAAGCATTTCACTCTGTTACATAGCTAACCATTTCAAATTCTTGCTTGTATCAATTATTTAAAACTGCACAATAAACCACCACAAACTTAACATAATAACAAAGTATTTATCTCATGATTCTGAGTGTTGGTAGTTTGACCAGGGCTTTACTAAACAGTCTTCCAGTACCAGCAACGATGCTTTGTTGACTAAAATTTTTGATCTGGACCACAGATCACAGAAAAATATTTGTGTATTTTTAAATTATCCCAAAGGTGACATACAACTAATACCATGTTAAATACATATGAAAAAACTAATGTATTACATACACTGGATGCCTTAGAGCATTAACATATAGTCATTTTAGGGGAAAAGATTAAAAAGGATATAGGAGATAGGTTCTGAACTGAGACAGATCATTTCTCTTCAATATCATCTCTCATCCTTTAGCAGGATACTTAGTCTTATTACTGGAAGAACCTCAAATAGAGAAGAAAGGGGCAGAGTCCAGTGAACATGTACTGTTTCAAGCCTATCCTTGTGCCACATTGGCTACTGTCCCATTTGTCAAAGCAAATCACATAGCAAAGTCCTGAGTAGTATGGGAAGACAGTATCAAAGAGCATAAATACAGGTAAGGGCCTCAGCTTGGTCATAAAAAAACAAAAACAAACAAACAAACAAAAAACCCATGTTGTGCATGAAAACTCCTAATATAAAAATAATTAAGTAAAAATAGACCATTGTTTGATTTATTTAGATGACTTTTCAAGTTCTTTAACTTCCAAACAAGTTTCCTGGAGAAATTCAACTACTTAAAAAATCCACTAATTTTCCCATGAGGGGAGGGTTAGAGGGTGGTGAGAAGGAAGAGGTTCATTGAAAATAGAAGATCTAAAAAAAAATTATTGACATTTATGTGCCTTATATCCATTATATGCACCATGTATTAAATAAAATATTTATTTTCAACTGAATGTAACTCATTAATTAAAATTCTCCTTCTTAAAATAAGTTCAAGATTTTGATAACTGTTGGGAAGATATCACGTGACACAATTTTTTTTGATGGTGGGGTAAATTCTGGATGATGGAAGCTGTATGGTTTAGCAGTGGCCTACAGAACATGTGAAGGAAGCAGTTTCTCATGAGCCAACTCAAAGTGAAGCCCTGTGTCTTCATGATAGAGCCTGCAAAGATCAGTGGTGGATAGAAGCCTGAAAGGTGACAGATGGGCAGAAATTGAGATACTTGATACACTGGTATGTTAGCCATGTTTATGCTAAAGACACATTAAAGACAGAATCACTGAAGAAATGGAGCATATACTTGGATAGACTGTGACTCCCCAAAAATGAAATGCATGTCAGAATAAGCCCAAACTTTCAGTGTCCCAAAGAAAAGCTTGCCAAGGATTTTATTCGGCTCTATACTATAGGAATACCGTATGTACGGTCAAGCAATAGTGTACCATTATAAGATGGAAGGAAGGAGAAAAAGAAAGAGAGAAAGGATGAAGGGTGAAAGAGAGAGAGAGAAAAACAGAGGAAAAAGCAGAAAGAGAAAAATAAGAAAAAAAAAGGGTAAGAATGACAAAGAAACTAATTTTAATTAATTTACTTTGTAATGTTTGTAAAAAATTCACCCCCAGAGTAATTCATGTGAAAACTTATCATATTTGCTACTGAAATCCATTCTCATATTAACTCAGAAAAAAAAATCTAAGTTTTGTCTTAAACAATTACTCATAATAATCTCTGAATAAGAAAATTCATAGAAATTTCAGCTGAATTAGTTAAGGACCAAAGTGAGATGATACAAGGATCACTGGAAGAAATGTTTTACACTGAATAAACCACTTTACAGTCTACACCTCTGCTTCCTGAGGGCAAGAAACACTCATCATCTTTTCTAACAGTCTTCTCTTCACTGATTTGCATATGAATGCATATTTTTTCTCTATCCTTTTCCATGAAGAAAACTAATTTAAAAACTACCACATTGTGTATGTAAACACAAAAATTTTAACTTATAACTTATGGAATTTGGTGAGTTAGATTCTGATATTATTTTGCTTTTTTCCTCTCTCTTTCTTAAAGATGATATCCAAAAGAAACTCACAAGTATATTTATTTATTTATTCTCATCAATAAACGTTTTCTACTCTGTTTTCTTTTTAATACTAAGAGGTATGCTGTCTCCAAAAGCAGCATTTATGTTCGGTTAAAACACTTAAGGTTATTTCTAAACAGTTTTTAATGCAGGAAACATTTTTAAAAGCATCCATCTGATTCTATAGTAACTTAAAAGGCTGATATGACATGCATTGTTCAAAGCCTTAAAACTTTTATTGCTCGTCTGTTCATGCCAACATTTAGAGCTTCTTCCCTATAAAATATAGAAGGCCATAACAAAATTTTAAACCTCTGAATGAAATTCAAGGTGACACTGACTTGGAAATTTATACTCAATTGTCAGTGACACCAATTTTTTAACTTAACAAAATTTTAAGAAAAATAATTTATGTGCCACTAAAATTCAGGCTATCATAATTCTCTACCCTATATCATCCTATTTCTGTTACTGTCTGTTATTTATCCCTCGGTCTTTGATTGTTAAGCTTCGATTCATTTCTAATATTTATCACTTTCATCTCGTTTTCACTATAATCCACATTTTGTGGCTTCCAAACCATTTTATTCTATATTTCTTTCATTCTTTAAAACTAGGCTACTAATTATAATTAGATCACCACCTTACTACTTAACTAACAAACTTCTCAAACCATGGGAGATCAGGTTTATTTTACTACTATGGGTTCAACTATTAATTAAATAAAAAGAAGTGGACTATCCATTTTTTCAGAGGTGAGTCCTAGCTTAAGGTGGTTGGCGGGTTTGACATCCAAATGCTAGAGTACAATCAAGGAAGGGAATTCAGAAACTTCTAGGCTATGAAAAATCCAAAGATTTCTTTGGTACATAAGTTGTACTGTTTTTGTTTTTATTGTTGTTAATATCTGCTTTCATTTTTGTGTTCTGAAGTCATTCACTCAAAATCATTATCCCCTTTGATCACTATTTACTGATTAGTTAAAATTTGTGGTGCAAACTCTCCTCTGCTAGCTAGAAAACAAAAGACATATGAAATATGCTATTTTCTAGGAGTCTGGGATTGTCTTTTGCCAATCACAACATCTTGCTTCACAGGTGAATATAGGAATAAAGATTTATAATATCAAAGAATAGAAGATGTGTTAGGAATGCAATAGCTGATACATTTCGTTCTCTGTTCTTTACCATTTGGCAAGCTGTTTCTTCAATAGGGCATTAGACATAAGAAAAGGCCCAGGGCCATTTTCCTGACAAGAAAGACTCAGGGCATTTAAAATTCTACTGAGTTCTTACGGATAAGGTTATGCTAAGCATTAGAGAGAAACCTCTTGTGCTACTATAAATTTGCTTTATTTACTTTTTATTGTCCCTGCACTTATGTTCAATCTGCCTGAAATAATTTTCTTGCTAAAAACTGAAACCATCTGCATCCAATAACGTGTAACCATGACTGAAAATTTGACCAACAGATGTAAACATCTTAACTCTTTAGTCTAGAAAAAAATTTCCAGAAAGATAAAGTTATATTTTACTCTTTATAGTTTGATTCAGGACATTCCTGAAACCCAATTCATTTGTACAATATGTTAATAATTTTAGCAAACTTTTTAAGATAGTAGGTTGCCCATTGGAGAAAAATCTCACTCATCAGACAACTATTCACTTATCAATTTGCTTCAAGACTCTCTCACTTTGCCATGTCCTCCAATCTTAAACTATTAAATTAGAAACTTTGCTTAATCACAATTAGATTCTTGCATTTTAAGATGTGTCTTAAACTAGTTGAGCCTATACCTGAGCCCATATATATAATATTTTATATATATGTATAAAATTTCCATCCTTATCTTGCCCTTCTAAACAATTCTCATCCTAAATCTCTCCTTTACTTTAGTAGGTAATAAACCTGACTTTGACCAAGTTATTCTAGTGAGATATTTTTGATGATTCAGCATTTATCAGCTCACATATCTCTATAATTTTTTTCTTCATTTCAATTAGATCTATGCCAAATGACTACTTTTTTATCTAAAATTGCTGTCCTGTTCACTCATAATTCTAGTAGTCTATATTTTTTATAAAGCACCTATCACCACTATAGGGTGCATAACAATTATAGATATATAGTTGTTGACCATATTTATTGTCTAAAATAAATGAGTTCCATGAGATCAGGGAATTTTACTTTTGGTCATTGTTCTATGTCCAGCAACTAAATTAGTAACTGACATGTATTCTATAGCTAATATATATATTTGTTGAATAACTTTCATCTAATTAATAAATTTTCATGTGTATTAGTTCAATTGCCACTTTATCTACTGAATTTTTCCTCTATATGGGAATATTTATAATACCCTACAAATTTTGTTTTGAAAAATTCAGACACCTGTGACCATTGTGCTTCAAATTATTATCTTTGAAAAAGACATTTCAGAAACTGTCAAATTTTTCATATGCTATAAATTTTATTATAAGTTGTATTTTTAGTTAGTTAACTCTATGGGAAAACATCCAGTAGTTCTTCAAATTATCTAACAACTAGAATGTGTAAAGTATGATACTAGACATTGTCACTAAAACTAAATATAAAAAAATAAACTTGACTTTAAAATTTCCCATAAAAACAATTTTTAGAGCAGGGCTACGAATCTGATTTTTATTTAGAGAAATGAAGATAAGAATTCTAGAACACTAAAATCAAAATTTTTTTTTATAGTAGCAAGATATTTGACCTAAATTATCAATATTATTGACTTTATTCAGAGTTTTGCTTTTCCTCTCTAGACAGTTTGGAAATGCATCTCATGTTATATAAAGAGATTTTATATGAAATTTATTTATCGACTAAATCAGTGGACACTATACTGCAGAATACATAAATGGCATGAAATGTAGATATTTTTCGTATCATGTATATAATTAGTATATACAAATTTACTTGAATAAATAATCAAAATTAAATATATATTTTGTTATTTTTCTCATGAACTCCTGTCTACAATCATAAAACTCACCTAATAATCAATCAACCATGCTCTTATTAAAAATGTTTAAAGGCTGTGTACACCTACGAAATGTATCATTTTTTTAATATAAAGAAAAATTAATGTACGAATGTGTACACATTGCAAAGACATACATTTTACAGGTATAATTCAATGCATTATTTTTTCCATATTCACATCCTCTCAAATCCACAGTTTTAAAGAAGGTTTAAAAAAATAGGCTATGAATTCCATCAGATAAAGAATGTATGTCTAGATTTTTTTTTAACTTAAAACAAGTAGGTACAACTTAAAACTTACCTAAGAACAGAGGTACAAAGTATATTCATGACAGGATGGTAAAAGTCCACTAAATTATCTTTACCTTCCTATAGGTCTTTTGAATTATCTTACCCCTGATCATAATGCTTGTAATAAATAGTCTCATAACAACAAAGAACCTCAAACTGATCAGATTCTTCAGTTAAAAAAGAAATAGAAAATATGGAGAATGTGAGATTTTGATAAAGCTGAGCTAAAAATTTAGAGTTAATGATTGTGTATAAATTATTAATCATCAGTAGAGTCAAGTCTGTAGAGAGAAGATAGAACAGATTTAAGAGGTTATTTAATTAAAAAGAGAGACATAAGGACAAAGAAAGGAAGAAAAGATTCCCTGCCAACTTTTCATATCCACCCTCAATATTCCCATGACACCCCGATGGTCTTGATGCTGCTGAGTTTGCAGCATCCCTAATAGAACTCAGTCCATTGAGGTAGCTTGAATAAGTTTTGTTCTTTGAAGCTGGAAGTTATGAGAATAAGATACTTACCAAAGTTCTTCTGAAGTTTACTTTTCACATACTTTGGAGACCTAGAAATCACTTTTGTAGCAACTACAGTGAAACATTTGAGTGTTTGTTGAGAAAATATCAGTTCATCAGTGGATAAAAAAAAATATATATAAAACAGTTTAGGAAAGCTGATGGAAAAATAAATAAATATGCCAAATATTGCTGTTACTGCCTTCACATTTTTATTGTATTTTCATTTTATTGCACAATTTATGCTAACCGAAGTCAATCTCAGACATTAATTTAAAGTAAGAACTATAATTTTTAATGGTTTTAAGAGTGTTAGCTGGGTTGTAACATGGCAAATTTTACTCCAGGATT
>NW_011888845.1:2688151-2712572 GCF_000151845.1 Pteropus vampyrus | reverse complement strand
ATCCACAGTTTTAAAGAAGGTTTAAAAAAATAGGCTATGAATTCCATCAGATAAAGAATGTATGTCTAGATTTTTTTTTAACTTAAAACAAGTAGGTACAACTTAAAACTTACCTAAGAACAGAGGTACAAAGTATATTCATGACAGGATGGTAAAAGTCCACTAAATTATCTTTACCTTCCTATAGGTCTTTTGAATTATCTTACCCCTGATCATAATGCTTGTAATAAATAGTCTCATAAGAACAAAGAACCTCAAACTGATCAGATTCTTCAGTTAAAAAAGAAATAGAAAATATGGAGAATGTGAGATTTTGATAAAGCTGAGCTAAAAATTTAGAGTTAATGATTGTGTATAAATTATTAATCATCAGTAGAGTCAAGTGTGTAGAGAGAAGATAGAACAGATTTAAGAGGCTATTTAATTAAAAAGAGAGACATAAGGACAAAGAAAGGAAGAAAAGATTCCCTGCCAATTTTTCATATCCACCCTCAATATTCCCATGACACCCCGATGGTCTTGATGCTGCTGAGTTTGCAGCATCCCTAATAGAACTCAGTCCATTGAGGTAGCGTGAATAAGTTTTGTTCTTTGAAGCTGGAAGTTATGAGAATAAGATACTTACCAAAGTTCTTCTGAAGTTTACTTTTCACATACTTTGGAGACCTAGAAATCACTTTTGTAGCAACTACAGTGAAACATTTGAGTGTTTGTTGAGAAAATATCAGTTCATCAGTGGATTAAAAAAAAAAAATTATAAAATAGTTTAGGAAAGCTGATGGAAAAATAAATAAATATGCCAAATATTGCTGTTACTGCCTTCACATTTTTATTGTATTTTCATTTTATTGCACAATTTATGCTAACCGAAGTCAATCTCAGACATTAATTTAAAGTAAGAACTATAATTTTTAATGGTTTTAAGAGTGTTAGCTGGGTTGTAACATGGCAAATTTTACTCCAGGATTTATTCTTACCTCCCTTCTTAGAGTTGACTCAGGAACATCTAG
The DNA here is from genome assembly GCF_000151845.1 of Pteropus vampyrus. Lineage (NCBI taxonomy): Eukaryota > Metazoa > Chordata > Mammalia > Chiroptera > Pteropodidae > Pteropus > Pteropus vampyrus. The sequence goes on along the minus strand of NW_011888845.1, from coordinate 2,711,562 downwards.
TTAGAAAACATTTTTTTTTTTTTTTGAAGCTCAGGATGGATCTCAGTCTAAGTTCTAATCAGCAAGAAGAGATCTGAATGAATGCAAATTCTAGATGAAAAACTTGTACAGGAGAATTTTTTTTTTCCTTTATTCAGAATAAGAAAGTGATACCAGTGAGCCAGCTTCAAGCATGTGGATGAGGACAATAAGTAGAGGACCATGGGTGTGACATTACAGAAGGAACCTGAACACCTGAATGACCTATTTTCAACCTCTCACCTCTGAACCACTACGGAAAGAAAAATAAGCTTCGTCTTCCTTGTGCCAGTATATTTTGGGCTATTTCTGTTAAAAATCAGGCAATTTAATTATTTTCTCCTTTGCTTCAATTATTTTCTCACTAAATTGTTTTTATACCACCAATATCTTTCTCTGTTTGGACAGTCCTAATCTCCTGCCTAGAGAAATACAATATGAAAATCACATGCCATCTAGAGTTTAAGGATACACTTGGTTGAATTAGATAAGTATACAATAAATAAATAAGAATTTATAATGTTATGTAAAAGAAAACAAGTTAGTAATAATATAATTTATTCAAACTTTACGATAATAGCAATAATTGAAAATATTGATTCGGTACTTATCTAATTCTCATAACAAACCTGAGGGAATTTGCTAATACTAATTATGTTCTCTGGATGAAAGAACTGAAAAAAAAGAGGTAAGTGGTAGAACCAGGATACAAATCTAGTTGCCTGATTCCAGATGCCATGTTCTTTAACAATGCCTTCTGTTTCTTCTTACTTAGCCAGGCTGATTCTCACCATGCCAGTCTCTCTACCTTGTGAATCAGGCTCAAGAAATCTAGTAACATGGTCAAGATCATACAACATATCAATCATATTGTCAGTATTCTCAAATTATTGCTGCTTTTTTTATATCCCAGTCTTCCATGGGATCTGAATTGAGAAATTAAAAACAGTCTAACTAGATTCCTAGAAGAAGAAAAATATCTCAAACAAGTGATCATGCAAGGTTTGACAACAAAGAAAAATGTTTATACAAATGCCTAGAATGGTCATCTAAGACTTACTTACTTTTTATCTTTTTCAAACATTAAATCTCCATGTATGATTAATTTTAGTACTCACTTTATATGAAGATTCACAAAAGTTGCTATACGGACAGTTGAGTCAGACTTTGTCCTGAATTTGTTCATTCTCTTATTCCTTCTGCTTCATACTTTCATATTTTCATCTTTAAAGTGGGGATAATAATATTATGTTGACATTGATACTCTCTTCAGATTATAAAATATTCGAAATATAAAATATAATATATGTGTATATTAATACACACAAAAGAAGAATCTCATATATATGTATAATATTATTATATATCATATATTAGTATATTATATATATAACTCATCAGTCTATTTCTGCATTTAACATAGAATTTCACATTTTATTAGTAAAGACTCTACCCCTTCCTCTCAAATATGGCTTAGAAAAATTATATATGTATATACAAATACAAATACACTTGGCCCTGCGTGAATGAGGCCAAGCATAGCATTATTATGGAGGTTTAGGGATTTTATAAAATTAAAATAACAAAATCAAAATTTATAAAACCAAAACTAGTAGAAAATTTTGTTGACCAGTATATATTAATATTCCATGGATATCTAGGAAGGGAACCCAAGTATATTAAGAGGGCTTGTTTTCGTTCTATAACTTATCATCTTACTACTTCAGATTAATTATAAACAGGAGCTTAAATCAGGGAAAGACCTTTTAATTATTACGTAAATAAAATAGCAATTTATTTATTTTTTTTCCAAACATGTTGACTTCAAATCATAATTAAAATTTAGTAAGATTTTCTTTAATCTTTATAAGCTTAACTTATACTATAATTAGAAAGTTATAGGACAATACAATGTTGTACAAAAGAGAAATACTAATAATCTTACTTGAAAGGGCATTTACACATTTTGTGTTTATAATTGCCTTGCATTATTATTATTATTTCCAAGAAAACAAAATTTTAAATGAATAGATTAAAATATATAACATTTTCTCCAGAGTGATCTAGAAAATCCAAGTAATATGTCTTAACTTAGAATAAAATATTTAATTAATGGCTATAATAAGTGATAGCATAGCAAAATAAAAATCTCGTTATTAAAATATGGTCTTATGAGATGTGTCTGCTGAGTCTTATCTTTCAGGAGAGACAATGCAGCCAGCTATTGTCACACAATTTAATCATCAATTCTGCATTTGACTGATGTACACTCTGGTGGACTGCTGTAAATGATTAATATATATTTAACTCATGATATGGTAAAATTTTGATAATAAAATTTTGCCTCATAATAGAGTTTATGTAAATTTTAAAAATTAAATTAAGATGACGGCACTGAATTTAGCAATAGTCAAGCATTTTCTGAAAAAGAAAAATGGTATGGATAAAAGTTAGCACACCATCCATGAATAATTAGGCCAGGATAGTTCATAAGTTCACAATTGCTTGTGACCATCCATAAAATACAGTTATTTCACACACTAAATAGAAACATTTTATAATTCTGAATAAATTTATACACTACTGTCACAATTCATATTATAAGATGCTTAAAACAATGTATGGAATAAACCAAGATATAAATAAGTAAATATATATGTATTTATTTACTCAGGTGTTTGCTTTTTATTTTATTCAAAACTCAAAATAAAATGTCATACTATTCAAACATGTTATTTAAAATTCAAGTAGGAGAAGCATTAGGAAAGCACACAATTATATGAGAAAAAGAAAATCATAGAAAGTAGAAGAGAAAAATTTATGTGTAAATCATGATTAAGATTTATCTAAAAACTTAGAAAGAATATTCATTTAATGAGACATAATCAAACTAGAATATTGAACTACAGTCATTACAAAAGCTAAAAGGAAAAAAATTAAGTCTATTAGATTCCTTGCGATGTCATTTTTCCTACAATTTTATGCTCCAATTTAAAAACAAAAACTCCTTTAAGAAGTAGAATGTCTGTAGTTCACTACATGATGCAGTTAAATAGAAATAAAATAGAAGCATTCTAGTCAAATCCACTATGTTGCAATTTTAAGAAGGCTAAACTTTTAAGAAGGCTATATTAAAAAAAAAGAATGTTTGGAAAAATGAATGTCATTTTTACAGATTTTTATCTGAGCTCTCAATTTATTTTACATTTGCAGAAAATAGAATTAAAAATGCCTGTAAATTTTCATTAGAATCAACTGAAAAAATGCTTTTCTCAGCCTCCTTTTTCTCTTTCTCTATTATATATACACATACACACAGATACATTTATATACATTTACATACATACACATACAAAGCAAGGCATAGGTATTCCTTCTTCATAATATGTGTATATTCCCTCATGTGTGTTAGAAATTCTATATGTTACCTCATTTAATCTTTAAACAACCATTTAATCTGAATAAAATTATTATCCTCTTATACAAAAAAGAATAGACCTCAAGTAAGCCATGTAACTTACTTAAAGTCACACAACTTGCAAATATCAAAGTCTGAATTGGACCCCAGTTCAGATACACATGCACACACACACACACGCCCCACACACACATTCTACAAGGCTCTATTATGAAAGAGTTCACAAAAAAATTCCACTAGAACTAGCATGGTATAATGGAAAATGCATGAGTTTTAGAGAGAGAATATTCCTAGTTTTGGTTCCTGGCTACAGTTTTTCACATTGGTGTTCTTTGGAGTTAGCGAGTTACCATCTATGGGACATATTATTTTAACTGAAAAATGGAAGTAAAAAACACTTAATTGCATGATTATTAGAAATAAAATATGCACATACCAATTGCTTATCATTTGATATTATTCTAATAATCAGCTGATGTCATTATTTGTAATATTATGTAATTATTATCTATGGCCAGGACATGTATACTATCTACTAAATTATAAAAATTAACACACTTTCACACACACACATACAAACACATCTTTTCTTAAAATTAATCACTTCAAATTATGTGCTAATTTTGTATAACAATTTGAATATTAATTTTTATCAAAAGTCTAGTAAATTCTTTCCAATTATCTATTGGACACGCCTTTTTCTAAAAGGGTTTTATTTTTAATGGGAAGATGTATAATTTGTTTAACTTTGGCCTTTATAATAAAATTATAACAAAACAATCGCTTGGAAAAACAATTGACACTGTAAATTGATTTAAAATTTCTCCTTCTTTTTGTACAATTAAACTCATCTTCCACACTATTTTGTAATAAAGAATAGGACTGCGAAGAGATAAAAGAAATGTTTCAGGTTAAGTAGCTCATTTAATATTGACAGTAACATCAAGATTTCCAAGAATATCAGGCTAAATTCTACCCAATAAAATAAATAAGAGCAGAACATTCATTATAAATGCTTGCATAAATAAATATATACTCTCCATAGCTGCAACATTCATTTTGATTTAAATTTGTGAAATGTTTCTTAAGATGTTTATTTCTAATGTAAAGAGACACAGAATTTCTGATCAAAAAGTTTAAATTCTCCCTATGTCATCTGATACAATTTTAAAGATGTAGAAGGCAAAGCTTAATTCAGAAAACTTGTTATTATAAGAACAGTTACAACTGTGCTATGTCCAGTTATCTTTGCAGATTGTAGTTAGAAAGAAATATAATTATGTAAATTAAATGAAAATTAGAAAATTGAAGACTGAAATTCTCCATCTAAGACAAAGACATAGAGTTCAAATTAGTTGCCAATCTTTATGTTTTCATGAAACTTCAGAATATCTAGCTGATTTCATTTTTCCATATAAATAAAAGTGGTCTCTATTCATGTAGGAGTTTTATGAGTACTTTCTATAATGAGATATAATATTTTTAATTTTTTCTTCAAAAAGACATTATAACAATTATAGGGATAGTGTATATATGAATTGAATATTTTAGCTAACTACGAATCTGTGCACCAAATGAATATGTTAATTTTGCATTTAATTAGTATAGGCCATGTATAATTAGATGTAAATATTTATTCTAAAAATCAAAACATAGTAATCTTTATAAACCTCTTTTAGCTTCCTTTTATAAAAGTCACTTTTTATTCTTTGACAAAAGAGTAGATGAAAAAAATGACTCTCCTGTGAACACTTTCTAGATTCTCCTGTGAGACATAAAATCTAATTATGCTGAGTTTGCCTACTGACAGAGCTGGTCTGTGTGCTATCATCATGATTCCATGTCTGTAAAACGCCAGTCCCATAACATGATTTGCCTCTCTAATGTTTGTCTATTTCTGTTAATTTGTGATAAACGTGAGGGTGATGGTGTGTTTCAGGGTGAATTCATTATGACAAAGTCTGGTAGTAACTTGTAAAAATTTAAAACATGAGTTTATATAAATTCTCATTTAATGAATTTATGACGTTTTTAACATCTGTTGTAACTATTTTATTTTGCACTCACAAAGTTGTCATATTACCAGGGAATCATTTCTCTTTTATTTTTTAATTTTTTATTATTATATTCCTTTGTTTATCCTAAATATTGCTTAATGTTACCTTATTATAGATGCTTTAACTTTACAAAAATGGAGTAAAATGGAAAAGAAAGGAAATGGAGAAATAAGCATTTGAATTTTTTAATTACCAACAACACTACTTTAAAAATCTGCCAAAAAAGATGCAAAAAATATCTAAGTAAGAAGATACAGATTATTTTTTTCAAAAATAATTTGTTTTTTTTATTTACATCATAACTTTGTGTATTTTAAGTGATATTTTTAAAGGGTTGAACTCTCTTTCTGAAAGAGAAATAAATAATATTGTTTATTAACTTTAACAGAAGTGATTTTCAAAATAAAGAAAATTATTTGATAGCATTCTATGTATAAAATAACTTAAGATTTCACACTGAACAAAACCCTCATGAGAACAGATTTTTCTGGCCTCATCACTGATGAATCCTCCACGTCATTAGAATTGCCTGGAATGTATTGAATAGGTAATCGAGAAATATACCTGCAGTAAATTGTGAAGTGGATACATAAAGTAACCACGTAAATAGCAGTTTGTGTTCAGATTTTATGATGCAATACTCTCCCCTCCCCGCTCCCCCCTACACTAGTCATTAGTCTGACTGTCTCTTTTACACTGGGTGGCATGTTAAAGGGCATTCTCAAGCTTCGGGCATCTAAACAAAGTGCTAATGAGCAGTCCTGGGACTATTCGAATGAAGAATATATAATCTTGAGAATATTTGGGGGAGCTGAGAATTTAAATTCAAACTGTGATTTTAAAAAAATAAACTTACTCTGTAAAGTTGTATAAGAATTGGACGAACTCATGAAAGATATAGAGATTACACATCATGAAAGAATATTCTAGACTGTGAAGCTGTAAGAAAACTGAATATATTTCATCTGCTCCTCTCCGTCAGGACAGCAATGTATCTTATTGTGTGCAACAATGTCATTGTTTGTGTAAATGAACCAGTTTGTAGCACAGGCCCCCTAATATGTTGGGCTTTAAACTTAGTAAATTGGAACATGCCTGTGGTCTTATGCTTTGCTATTCATGAAAGGTTTTCATTCTTATTGGAGGAAGAAGAATTTGAAAGTATAGAATAATGCCCCAAAACATCACCCTGAAATTCTAAAAATAAATATTTTAATCAATTACTATAAACACTGAGGGGCTAATTCTAGATTACCAAAATGCCCTTTAGGCTTTTTTCATAGGATGGCATATGAATGATGAATCGTCCATTTTTAAAGGCCAATGGTGAAATATGAAATTGCTTAGGAAACATGTTTCTAGGGTCTATTTAAAAATGGTATGGATTATTCCTCAAGATTTTACTTTTCTCAGTAAAAAATGAAATCTCCATTGATTTTAAAAGGAGATCAATGTTCCAGGGGCAAGAGTACTGCAGTAGATATGATAGGTTGCATTTACTCACAACTTTTTCAACTGTTCCTTATATCCTTTGTGAAGTTTTTGAAAAAATCTGTCATATTCAATACTATATTTGTTAATTTGAATAATATATTTCCCACACAATAAAAACAGATTTTAAATGTAAAAACTTTGTTTAATTTTTACAATAATTTTAAGTTAATATTTTATTTTCTTTCTTTGCAATTCCATTTTTGAATGTATTAGAATGTTTTTACTTAAAATGTTCTTGATATATTTCATATACATTAAAATAGATATAAATACTTTTTTAAAAAATTATATTTTATACACTGGGATTGCTAGATACTTCTGTGATAGGAGCAACATTTAACATTCTTTGCTCTTAATTAGCAAGTTTTATTTTTGTCTTGCTTTTCTCTAGCTCTAAGAGGCAACATAGCATAGGTAACGGGTTCAAACTCTGGAATCAAGACTGTTGTGTGAAGTTTCTTCACTTCACAGATAATGAGTAATGTGACCCTGGGCAAGTTACCTTCCATCTTTGTCTTTTATATCTGTAACTACTCTGTTTTTTGTACCTTAATTTCCTCTTCAGTAAAATAGGAATAATAATGGAATAAACAATATGGTTATCTTAGGAATTCAATACTTAAATATTTGGGAATCACTTTGAAAAATGGCTGGTACACAGAGAACATTCATTTAATGTCAGATAATCAAAAGGAAAGCTCGTTCACCCAATTTTTTTCCTCTTTCACCAAAGTGTGCATACCATTCTATATATTATCACATTAGGCATATCTCTAAATTACAGTGATGCTACAAAGTTTGCAACTCTTTATTTTTCTTTTTGACCTTTAGATTCATCTCCAAATAGTGTAGTTCAAGACCATCCCTCTCGCTGTCTTCACTTGAACAGCAACTATTGAAAGAAAAAATAAAATTCTAGTCATTCTCTAAAGTAACTAGGATTCAGAGTATATCAAATACAGAACTCACATCCAATTTGTCTATGGATGCAATGACAGACAATAGAGAAAATAACACGCCTCTGAGGTTTTGTCTATAACTGCTTTAAAAGCTTCAATTTCAAAGGAGGTGTCATTATTTATCTTTTATCACGGGCAGCTTTAGAGTTGAATTTAAATTACTTAAATGCCTTTAGATAAATATAGATGTCTTCCCTTTGTTTCTTGGCCTACTCTGATTCGGATATCAAAATGTTCTATTACACTGAAAGTGATTGGCTTGATGCAGACAAATACTATAATAAACGAAGAGCTTGCTTAGACTCCTCAGGCTCCATTCACAAAACAGAGTTTTAAATACGATTTTCCTTTGAGGATATTTTTGTTATTATAAAAGTTTAGATATTTTTAGGGTAGATATCTTTTACATGTAGGATATTAAAGGCTTGTAGAAAAATTATTTTCTAAGTGTCAAATTTTTCAAAGTATAAAACTTCTAAATATTAAATTTTTAGCCCTTTGCCATATAATTATTCCTAAAGGGATATAAAGGGCTACACACACACACACACACACACATACACACACATACACATATTTTCATCTATAGGTAGGTGTGGTTTCTTAATCTCTACCTTATTTCTAGATTTTTCTCTATGTCTTTGTAGTTGTTTAAATATGATATGCTGTGGAATGGATTTTTTTTTTTTTTGACACATACTGCATGATGTTCTCTGATCTTCCAAGATCAGTATTTTGTTATTTATAATTAATTTTGGAATGTTCTCAGCCGTTATTACTTCAAATATTTCTTCTGTTCTCTCTTTTCTATCCTTCTGGTGTTCCAATTACACATACGTTACACATTTTGTGATTGCCTCACACTTCTTGAATTTTATGTCCTTTTTTTTCCCTTTCCTTTGCCTCTTTGCATTTCAGTTTGTGAAGTTTCGGTTGATCTATATTCAAGCTCACTCATGCTTTACTTAACTGTGTCCAGTCTACTGATAAATTCATCATAGAGATTCTTTATTTCTGTTATAGTATTTTTGATTTCTAGCATTTCCTTTTTCTTTTTTAGAGTTTCTGTCTTTCTGCTTATACAATCCATCTGCTCTTAAGTATTTTCTACTTTTTTTCTATTAGAACCCTTACCATATAAATCGTAGTATTTTTAAATTTCTTATTTCACATTTCCGATGTCTGTTATATCTGAGTCTGGGTCATATGAAAACTCCTTTGTAAATATAAAAATGTTAAAACAATGTGTATGATTTACTCCTGTTAATTTGTTTTATGTCAGTTTAATTATTTAGCCAACCATACAACCTAAGGGTGTAAAAGGAAAGTTTTCTTTCCCTACATAGGTTTCAGGAATTCGAACACCTTTTATGTCCTTATTTTGCCTTTAGTGTTCCTCAAGCACTCATCCTTAGAGAGAATCTGCATCTTTTAGCTCTTTCAGCTGCAATCCAGTTATAATGGTACCCCATTTGTTTGGCTGTAAAGTGGGAGGAAAGAAACATGTTCTATAATTTTATTATTTTTTTTTTAATTTGTATTTTTCAGAGTTGACATTTAATATTATTTTATATTAGTTTCAGGTGTACAACATAGTGTTCAGACATTTATATAATTTATGAAATGATCTCCCAATTAATCTAGTACCCACCTGGCACTATACATAGTTATTATAATATTATTGACTATGTTCCCTATGCTATACTTTACATCCCATGACTTTTTTGTAAATACCTATTTGTACTTCTTAATCCCTTCACCTTTTTCACCCAGCCCTCCAATCCCCCTCAATTTTATTAAATCTTACTGTTTAGAACCTTCAAATGTGTTTTTCTGATGGTGTGTTTCTTTTCCTCCTTAGGTGAAGACAGAAGGCTGCAGAAGGCTGCAGTTGGAATAAAGTTCCAATAGGTCTTTTTCATTGACTGTAGGTCTTTCTTATGGACTACGTTCCGAATGTATTTCACAATAATTATTCTTCTTTTTCCCCTGCCAGAGAGAAGAGCTGTCTTTTTTGAATCTTCAACGTGAGAAAATGGAGATTTTTGAGTTTTGAGTTCTCCCAAGATTGTAGCCCTCTGCAGTTTCTCTCATACTAGTCTAATCTCATTCTTCAGCAATTTGTGAAAATTACCAGTTAAGTATTCTTACTAGTTTATGTATCTAGCAGCACTGCTCCAAGTAAGTAGATCTCCATTTAGTCTCTGGGTTTATTTTTCTTTAGAGTTGGCAGTTTGTCCTCTACTATCAATTCTCTGAAAGTCATTGATTTTTAGTGTGTTTAGATTTTTGCTTAAGGTCAGGAATTTTGACTTCCTAGCTCTTTATATGCCAGAGCTAAAACAGAAAGCTAGTTTTGTTTATGTTCGGTAGAAACAAAAATAATCACTATGCTCAAATACACTGAGAAGCATTTTACACAATTAAAAACGTTAAAAAAATTAATCCTTATTCACTAATTTACAAATATTCTCTAGTATATAATATGTTCAAAATGTGCTATATGTTATAAAGTTAAAGAAGGCAAATTCTTTGCTCTGTATTTTATAGAATTTTATCGTATATTTTGTGAAATAAGATTTATTGACAAATAACTACAATGTAATAAATTATATCTTGTGATATATATGTATATATTTCTTTCATTCTTCTCAGATTTTATAATAAATAAAATATCACAGAGGTACTCTGAAATGGTCATTCCCTTCTGTGGTGGTACAATATAACATTTACAGGAAAAAATAACATGAAAGAAATATTAATAATTATCTTCATTTATTTTATTGAAACTTGAGTAGTTTAAGTTATAATTAATCAAGCTAATTGAATAATAACTAAAAATAATCAGAGTGGTCAAATCAGCAATGTAAAAGTTAAATTAAATAGGTCGTTTTTATGTTAATTGGAAAATAACATTGAATTATGTTGATTCTGTAATGTTTTGCAAAATGGCATAAATTATATACTTTGTCCTTTTTTCACACATTTTCAGATTAAAACTTGGTAAAATTTTACACTCAACACTTTTAAAATTTTAACCGGTACCTTGTATCAGCATGAATGACTACCTTTTGCTTCTTACACTTTTCCAAATTGTATCATAATCCTGAGCCCTATAAATGAAAGAATGTTCTTCCAAGATTTATAAACTCGTGGCTTGCTATTGTTCTTTACAAGCCACTGTGACCTTCTTGGCCCATCACTCATTTAATAAAATAATTTCACTTTTATGGTGGTGCTAAGACTATGTGTTTAGAAAACCAGTGACCTTCTCTCTCATAATAACAATGTTTTTACAAGTCTAACCTTCTTAAAACTAAATTTGGTTGAGAATTTCGCATCTTTTTCTAACTGTAAGAAAGTGAACAATGGCTAGTGCCATCCACAGCTTGAAATTTTGCCAAGTTATATAAAAGCTCAAAATATACTTGTATTTAGTTTTGTGAGTTACATTAAATAAAGTGTCTTTCACTGTCTGTCAAAGGGCACCATCCATAAACACATACTTCACATCATAAGATTATTTATAGTGAGTCTCTCAAAAACAAATGATACTCTCTGAGTATGTTATGAAGAATTGTGATATGGATGTTTGTTCTATAGCACTGTTTCTGAATGTATACATCTGTTTGTTTATCTTGTTCTTCTTACCTGATAACAATATTCCTAGTGTTTGTATAATATTTTTATCTTTAACAATGTTCTTAGTGTTTTTTATAATGCTTTATCTTCTGGGCCAGAATTTTTATCAATATCATATGTGCTTTAAATAGCAAAAGTAATGGTAGTCTATAGAGTTTTTTGCATCCCTCTTAAGTAGTATTTCTTTTAGGTCCTACTCACATACAAATAAAGCAATCTTGAAAAATATACCTGTCAATTATAGACATTATGGCTTACCCTTGTGCATTTTGATTGATGTGTATGAAAGAGCTGTCCTGATAACTACACATCGAACTGGTAGAAGCCTTGCAAAATGTTTATGAATATAAAGAAATAAAATAAATATTATATTTCACATAATATGTTAGGGTTTGCTTAATTATAATTATTAGTAATTTTACTCAAATCTAATGGGAAAAACAGTGTCAGGGACACTTTAAAAGGTATTAAAATTGACTCCTGGAATGCATTATATCATTTTCTTCTTAGTAAAATTAATTTCCTAACTTTTTTTTCAGATTCCCTAAGTCAACATACACTTGTGGGAAAGTGAATATGTACAAGTTATAATTATTTCTTCATAGAGACTCAGCCAGGATTAAAGCTTTGCTTAGACAACATAAACAGAAAATACAGATATGGAAAAATAAGCAGTAGTTATAAATTTGCCTTCTCAAAAAAATAGAATGTGCTGTGACAATAACAAGAACAATAACAATAATAACATACAGTTATTGAGATCCTACACTGGATCAGGCACTGTTCTATTAGGAAATTTCTCAAAACTCTCTTTATTAAATCAATACTGTCATTAGTTCCTTTTCGTAGAGGAAGAAAATGAGGTTCAGAGTTTTCATTAACCTTCCTAAAGTCTGTATAGCGTAGTATTTAGTTTTGTGAGTTACTAAAAACACTAAAAACATTGTTAAATACAGAACAAGATTTTAAACTCCCTTATTCTCCTTTGAGAACTTGAAAGTCATAGACCCTGTCTTATTGTTCATGCGTACTATGTGTGAAATACTGTCATAAAGAAAGCATTTGCATTACTTTACATGATTTTTTATAATAAAGCCAATGGGAGAAAAAAATATTTCCCCAGTTATAGAGACAAGAAAACCACAAAGTTGAGGAAGTTTAAATAAATCATACCAGCTACACCCTACTAATGAATGGCATACTGAGGATTTGAATTTGGTTTTCTTTTATCCTGTGGTCTGTGTTCTTAATCCCTGTAGTGATAGTCTTTATAAAATGTGTTCTCTGTTCCTCAAAAACAGTTTTATGTATCAGTGTCCTTTTAGCCTTTTTAGTAGAATAGTACTTACTTTCTAGTAGTATAGTGACCTAATTGCATCTTATTTTCATTTCTCAGCTATCTGTTGAAGCTGTGTGTTTTAAAATTTATATCTACTTCAGTATTTCTTTTATGAGTCATTGTGCACTATTTCCATTTAGTTCTTCTCAATAAGATAATTTATAGTTGTGGTAATACATGCATTAAAAATACTATTATTATTTAAATTATTATTTATAGTAGTAGTATTATTTTTATAATTGTCAATGATATAAAGTAGACAAAATAATATGAATAGGTTTGAACAAGTTCAGATGTTAAAAAAAATTGTACTTTTGAAAACTAAATTGTCCTTTTCTTGATCCTCTGTTACAGTTTCTGGAATAAATGTTAATGGTTAAAGTAATTATTGAGTTCATGGATTTAAGCATGATGGAGTGGCACAAGCTTAGAATAGATTTGTCATATGAGAATGCAATATTTTGGAATATTATTGATTGTAGTTTCCAGAGCAAGAACACTTTATACATCATTTATTATTATAAGCAACAATTTTTATTACCTATGTGTCAAATAAATGGAAAGTTTAATCTAACTGAGAAGTTGTTGACATAAGTGTGCACAATTCCACTAGATTCTATCACAATTTACAGTAAAGATAACCATCTATGGATGTGAGAATTAGGATAAGTCTGAAAGCAAAAGAATGTGCTGCCAGTAGTACTGCCAGATAGAATTTATATTCCATATCTACTTCATGTAGCTATTGATTATTTGAAAGATATTCTTTCTAATACAGTTCTGGAATCCAGCTTGTCTTCTCATTGCTTTTAAACTAGCTCTGTCTCAGGAGGCAAAATATCTTCTAGGAAAATCAGAGTAACCTGAATACTGAAACTTTTACCACCATACTAGCCTTCTGGGCGCCTTGGCGCTGATGTACTTTAGCAGATTAGAGTATTGGGAATACTAGTTTTACAGGCCGAAGTAGTTTTCTGTACTCTCCGAACAAGGTAGAAAGTAGGCAGCTTTGCAAGTCAAATCTGGAGCGTTACAGAAATGTAGGATCGTAGCCCTTTTTCTCACACACCGACATGCCTCCAAAACATCCTTTAGAAATGTGTCAGTCTTTATGAAAGTGTAGTCCTCATCCAATTCTTTTGGTATAGATATTGAAAATACAGAATTCTAGGGCCAATCTCATATCCACAGAATCAAAAAAATGGGGTTTGATATCTCAGAATATATATTTTAACTAGTATCTTAGATGATGCTTATGTCGACTTAGGTTTGACGACCAATGCCACAGTGGAGTTTAATTCAGACAAACATGAATTAGAGTGGGACTATTAAACTATTAAACTATTAAACACATAAACACACTATTAAATGCATAATTTTTAGATATATTTATTTCTTATGTTCTATTGAGAGAATTGAATTTGAATTTTTTGAAGTAAAAATATATTGTTTTGATATTTAGAAAACTGAAAATTTAGATAATCTAAAAGTGGTACTCTCCATCTTAAACATTACCAATCAATTAAAAAAAATACTAACACCATACTACAAACATTATAGCTCTAGGCCAATTTTGTACTATGGGTGAGGTCTGGTCTATTGTATTAGCTTATGAGCATTTTTTATGTTTTTATTTAATATTATTATTATTATTTTATTCAGTGGTATAGCAAATGAATCACATGAGAATGAAAAGTGTTGTCTAAGGTAAAATAGTGCCACTTTGGGAGAAGGCTCAAAAACCTTTGAATAAAAAACGAGAGGATAATTAAAAGAAGAAAGCACTTTATATTGCATATATAATTCCTCCTCATACAATACAAGCAATTCTATCTTTATCTACAGCATTGCTTCCTAAAGCCCCAAGGAACACATCTCTGAGCTCATGTGGGTATTGAACCTTATCATTGGCATGCAAAAGTATTAGCCTTTGGCAAAAAAGGAGGAGTGAGAATTAAATCTTGAAAATAGCTTCAATTATAGAAGTAGGATTAATATGTAGTATTTCTCTGAGTTCTCACATGGATTTAAAATCTATTGCTTTTTTTCCCTCCTATAAAATTTTAAAGTGTGTCTTTTACGAAGAAAACAGCATTATCCTTAATTAAAACTCCGGAGAGAGCTTTAGAAGTCTATAGTTCAGATTGTAATGTTTGAATCTTTTCATTTAAGAATTTAAGCTCATCCTGCCAAGTTTCTGATTTTGTTTCAAGATTGGTGATTTGAGGGGCATAGGAATCAATTTAACTTCAAGGGCTTGGATAGCTTTCAATATGGTTTATAATAATACCTCCTTAACCAGCTACATGGAGATTAAGATTTTTGTATGTCAGTAACAATAGCAAGACAGGTTCACTGAAAATTTATGGAACTATTAAAAAAAGATGTCATTAAATAAACATCTCATAAAATTACATTACTTATTATGTAGGCACTGAGTATTTTGAAAGTTACCCAAATTAGAATAATGTTCAATAGATGGAAGAAATATTTTGTTATGAAAGCAAATATAAGAAGTCTATACAGTCAAATGGGCATACAGGATTCAGGAGACAGGTTTTAGTTCTGCATCGCCCATTGACTTGAACAAGCCACTTAATATCTCAACAGACTCAAATTTCTCGTTTCAAAAAAAGTAAGTTTGAATTTTATCTCTCCAAAATATTCTTTAGTCCTATAATTCTGACTTTCTGGTTCCCATTTTCTGCATTAAAATGCTTTAATTGTAAAAGCCTTGGTCAAGGAGAAGAAATAGATGTGCATCGAAATTTCTAACCAACTAATTGGTACCATTGTGATCTTGAAAAAATTATCTACTATCTCTGAACGTCAAACCTCGTTTTCTTTTTTTCTCTTAAGTCTTAAGTTTTATTTAAATAACCTCCAGTGGACAAATTACTACTCTCTCCTGTAATACCAATTAACCAAGATAGGAGAGTGAGCACACGCTACAGCCAGCCTGCCAGCCACTCATGTGAGGGGTGGGATATCTCTCAGTGGGGACGGCCACGTCCTCGGCCCCAGCCAGCAGCTGGGGATGCGTCCACTGTCGAGCGAGGGTTCTTAATGGTTTCATCTACAGACACAATAAGGCACGCGGCCTTAGAGGCTGCAGTCAAGGCATTGATCTGCGCACCTAAGTGGCTCCCATACAAAGGCTTCGAAGTCGTCAGCAATGTCTTTGTTGTTGATGTCTACCCGGTAAGCACATGCCCCCTTCGCATGCCGAGCCCGCAGCTTATTGAGGATGTTTGTGGCATCAAAGCCAACATTGTCACACAGCTGGCGTGGGATAATTTCCAAGGCCTTGTCGTATGCCCCAATCGGCAACTCCTGTTTTCCTGGAATGGTTCTTGAATAATCCTGCAGGTACTTGGAGAGCTCCATCTCAGTGGTCCCACCACCGACCGCCACTGAATCATTCTTGATGGCCCTCCTGACAATCATAATGGCGTCATCAGAGATCGCTCTGTCTTCTCCATAAACTTCTTGGCGCCACCGCGGAGGATGTTGGTGCAAGTCTTAGCCTTGGGGCAGCCCCTGAAGAAATTGTACCCTTCGCCTCCAATCTGGGTCTCTTCAAAGACCTGGCAGCGGCCCAGCATATCCGCTTTTAGAGCTATCACACAGGTCTGGTTGGGGCCTCTGCGGTCCTTCATTGTCCTCTTCAGATCCTCTTCCGGCACTCGGCCAGCACAGAACATGTCCCTGTCGGCGAAGTACTGGGTGACCACATCACCAATAGAGAGTTTGGACAAGAAGACTTTGGCTCCGGAATGATGGATCTTCTCAAACTTGTCGTAGAGAATGTTCCACTCAGCATCAACGATTACCTGATAATCCTCAACTGTGTGAACTTTGATTTCAGCATTATCATTCTCGGCTTTCAGTTCGAGCTCAACATTTAAAAGGGCAATCTTTGGATTATGGTACTTTTTGGGTTGCATTTCAAATCCAGTGTAAGAAAAAGTCTTCTTGAATGCAACACCAGCTACCAGCTGGAACTCCTCTAGGGCTCCAACTTACCTTCTTGATTTTAATCATTTTAAGCGGCAGCAGATCATTGAGAGTTATCACTGTAACCACCATCATTTTAGCAAAGAAAGCTTTCTGCTATGAGATCAGCTTGGAGCTCAGAGCGGTCATAGCACACTTCTCCAGCAACTTCCTTTGCTCTACTTTATCTTCCTTCTTCACAGTCACAGCAATCTCTTTGATCTTGTTAACTATCAATTGGGTGGCAGTGAAGAAATCTCGGAAGATGCAAACCTCCTCCACATGGGTTTCACTTGTTTCAGAAACACTACTGTCAGCAGAGTTACCGGGGTGTCATCACCAACCTCAGCATCTTGGGATTTGGCAATATCCACTAAAGTCTTTGCTGCAGGATAGACAATGTCAAGGAGTTTCAGAATTGGGTCCCCATCTTTAGAAATTGTGGCTTTGCTTCAGCCATCCACAAGGACCTTGTCCATGCAACGGGGGACCAGGGTGGTTCTTATAGCCTCGGCAATGACCTGATAGGCACTGATGTTACTTACAAGCTGGGGATACCTTAAGAACTATCAGTTTGATACATCATGTATGCAAACAAACAAACAAAAAAAGTAAACATAACCCCCTTGGAACCACGTCTCCAGAGTCTCCTTGCCATTGCGGCGTCAAATCCAAGGAGTGTAACTTGAAGGTCAAACTGTAATTTTAACATACTTTGAGTTATTTATTGTTTGTCTTAAACTCTGAAAGTAACCAGTTGTGTGTGTGTGTGTGTGTGTGAGAGAGAGAGAGAGAGAGAGTGCGAGGGGCATGAGTGTGGTGTTTCAATCTTACCTACCAGGAATGCAAGATAAAGCAGGAAGTCAGAAGCATATTAGTGGTAATGACACAAAAAGATGACTCTCAGTACCTTCATTAAGAAAAGTAAAGTCATTCCACATAGAATTACTACTCTAGGGAACTTTAAATTCATGAACAGTCTTAGTGAAGAGCTTCCTAAACTTTCATATGCCTTGCTTGGGTAAGTCTCTACTGCTTTTTTATCATCTTAATGGTATATACTCATCACAGCTCAAAGGTCTTTTCTCACATCCATAGCATAATATTTCCTGTGTTTTCTGTTCTACTTATTCTAAGTCCTGTCCAAGAACCTTGCCCACAGGTACACAATTCACCGGCTATTTTTCAGCCCCTGACTGATAGGATAGTGCTAAAGCCTTCAACAAGTCCCTGTCACTGATTTTCTCTCTCTTCCCAGAATTGCCTTTAATTTCTTTTAAAACCAGGTATCTTTAAGGACATCTGAACAACAACAACAACAACAACAACAACAACAACAAAATTCAACCTGTAATTTCACCAGGTCATTTTTCTAACTTTTATTTAGCTAACTCACATTTGCCATATACTTCTGTTTTTCTCTCTGGAACATGCAGTCTCAAACTGGATATTCTTTGGAAGGGAGAAAAAATAATTTCGAATTCAGCATGATCTTTATAATATCCTTCTATCTTTCTGGTGATATTTTAAGAAACATATCAGCTTGTACAACATCCTGTTTTAGTCCATCGAAGTATAAGTGCAAGTTCAGGAAGCTATGGTGGAACTGCTTCCACAGGCAGCTAAGTCCTTGGTCCAAATTCCGCATCACAACTCAGTTTTAATGCTAATAAAGCCATAATTTTCTGGCTTCTGTTACTTATTCTATTAAAAGCTCAATCCTTTACTTGTATTTTTAGAAAACTGTAAAACGAAGCTCTTAAAACTCTAATTCTCTCTTCATCTCTCCCATTAAATGTATTTCTGATGTTCTAATACCTTAATTTCCAACATTTTAAAGGAAAAACAACAATTATTTCCTCTCATGCTACCCATTAAAAAATAAAAATGATCTAAAATTTTTAATTTTAATACCGCAGCCACACTCAACCACCTAGATGCAGTGAAGGTCTGGAAGCAATACGCCCTGTAGTGCACAGAACCTAGGAAAGGTATTTTTCTTCACATCTCACCAATTCACTCTAGATAATCAGCATAGGTGTTGAACTCTCTTAATCTCCTTATCTCATTTTAACTTGAGAGTGGAAGGCAACACAGGAGAAGTCTTTAAACTCATAAATTAATAATTTTCTCCTCTTAGATATACTTTTTAATTACTTTGATAGCATAGTTACTATCACAATTAAGGCAATAATTATTGGAAGATAGCAAAGTAGAGAAGCAACTTGCTTTTGGGAAAAAAAAAATAACAAGATTAAGATATACATGACCAAAAGATGAAGTGTATTAAAATAAATTTTCCATTTTACTCATTAGTTTTTAACTTCATTTCATGAGAATACTAGCTCAAAAAGCCAATTATAAAATTATGAGTAGAAAGAGCTAATTCATTTTTACCATGTCTCCATTATTATCAAGTATGCTATTCACATGTCTACTTAAACTATTTGAGGGTCTATGAACTATAAGGGCTATAGACATATTGAAGAAAAATTTAACTAAAACACATATAAAGTCATAAAACTTACCTTCAAAATTTTTATTATGGTGTAGAAAAAAGAGAAAATTGTACATGCAAATTAATGTAAGCTAAAGAGGAAGTGATGAATAGGGCTATACCATGTGGAACTAGGCATATTTAAGAGTCTAAGTTTTGGCTTTGTTGAATTAGAATAAGGTTTGTCAAACATTTTCTGCAAAAGAATGGATTATAAATACTTCATGTTTTATCAGCCATTCTCATCTCTATTGTTGCAATGCAAAAGCAATCACAGAAAATTAGCATAAACAAATTAGCATGCTTGTATTTCAATAAAACTTTATTATGGACACTGATATTTGAATTTGATATTATTTTCACATTATATAAATTATTAGTATCCTTTTTATTTTTTCCAACCATTTAAAAATGTAAAAACCATGGTAGGCTGAATTTAACCTATGGACTACATAGTTTGTCTGTCTCAGGATTAGGAATAGAGGGGCTGACAATTTCTTCATTCTAAGAAAGCCATCTGTGTGTGAAGTAGGAAAATTGATGGAGGACTATGTTTCTGTTTGATGGAATGACAGACAGAGCTCTATATCATATGTAGAGGTTAAAACACATGTCTTTGTGCAACTTAAACATTTTACAATAAGATTTTTTTTCTGTCATGTCCTCTATGCATCGTCTACCCTTTGTTTCCATAACTTTTCCTTTAGTAATGGTTTAAATATCCAAACTCATTAAGCTCTCTCCTTTTATTCCTTTGATCCCATATTTTCTTTGTCTCTACATACATTTAGGCCAAAGTTCAAATATTAGAAAAGGAGCCTAACATTAGCTAGATAAATCTATCTAAATTAAATTTCATAGAAATCAAGCAGATGCTACTTAACAAAGTTTTAGGGAAGTGTCAGTTTAAAATATTAAATAGTTTGTCTTCAATAATTTTGCACATGTAATTTTCTATTTAGGTTTCATTAATTTTAACTAATGTTTCTCAGGTATACTAAATGTGTTATTATTGATTTTATTCTCAAGGTAGACTCAAAATAATATATTGTTTTGCTCTTACTAAAGCATACTTCCTCTTCATTTTTTTTCTGGCTTCTCCCTATTTCATACTTGATTTCTTTCTTCACATGGTAGATTAAGCATTTTATTTAAAAAAAAAAAAAAACAGGCAGTCTTTTGAAGTTAATTGAAATCATTCCAAGTACATCTATTCTCAAGGATATTTTACTAGACAGGCAGGCCCCTTCCCAAACAGGAATAGTGGAGTAAAAAATAACAACTGTTGCCTCTGAAGATGTGAGAAAGTTGCAAAGTTGGTTAAAACAATCAAGAGAGATGAATAGTTGAGAATAATCCACATAAGTACATGATAGGTTAGAAATCTAATCAATTTTTTAAATAAACATTTTGAAATAAAGAATTTGAGATTTCATCAATCTAATCTTAAATGTAGATTACTTAAATCAATAATATTTCTATCTTGAAATATTATGTACCATAAAAGAATTAATGCTACCAAAGAAAAAATATCTTTCCTGACATTACTACTATTTCTGGGAAGGAAATATTAATGTGGCTAGATTTATACATATAAATATTCAATCTTTCTAATATCATGATTAGAATAAATAATAACCTACTATTAAGAAAATTATATGAAGTAAAAATAAATTTGTCAAAAACCAATCTAGAATTCATAGTTAGTAAATATATATTTTTAAAAAATAATACAACACCAAGGGAAGCTGAGAAAATTAAGCACTAAGAAATTCTCAGTACAAGAACTTTTAAAATAATTTCTTCAGATAGAAAAAAAATACTAGAAATAAATGTGGAGGTATCAAAGGAATGAAGAATGATAGAAATGGGAAATGATGCGTGTAAATGTAAAATATATATGTATATTTAATCTTATTTTTAATTATGATTTTCCTTAGAGATTGTTTTAGAAAAAGTAAGCACAGTCTACGGCCATGCTACCCTGAACAAGCCCAATCCTGTCTGATCTCGGAAGTTAAGCAGAGTCGGACCTGGTTAGTACTTGGATGGGAAACCACATAGGAAGACCAGGTGCTGTAGGCATAAAAACGAAAAAATAAGGAATCGTAAGCTGACAAGGTCCTTGCAATCTGTGAGGTCAACTAAGGGTTGCCTCACTTGAAAAAAAAAAAAAAGAAAAAGTAAGCACAGGATATAGTTTAAAAACTTCCCTAATATAACTTGAAAATATAAATAATTCTCATAGAGTTTTATAAACCACACAATGAAATATCTGACATCTTTCCTGACACAATAAATGCTTCATAGATGTTAGCTCTACATCTTTTCCTATTATTTTCACTAACTACAAATACAGGATAGACTAGCAATTTCAGTAGATGCAAAATAATAAAATCACGAACAGAAGAAAATACAAATAAATCTTTAAGAGGATTTTTAAAAATTTTATAAAAATGCTAATGATTAGAAATCACTACTGGTGCCTAGGCCATGTGAAATAGTCCTTCAAATATAGAACAGCACTAGGCTAGCAACACTCTAGAGTGTTGAAACAGAAATATTTAGTGGATATGAACTAGTATACAGAATCTCCAAGTGCACTAGAAAGCTGGATTCAAAAATAATTTATCCTCGTTATTCACAGATTCCAAATTTATGAATTCACCTACTCACTAAAATTTATTTGTAACCTCAGAATCAATACTCACAGTACTTTAGTGATCATCTGTGCACATGCACAAAGCAGCAGAAAAAATGATTCATCTTATGTGCAAGTAACCAACTGAAGTCCAACAAGGTGACCATAATGAAAACAAGTGTCCTTTCAGCAGTATAATTAGTCCATGGGTTTAAGGGTTTTGTATTATTATTTTCACATTTTTTGCAGGGTTTTTTTTCACATATGATTTTACTGTCTAAAATGAACCCCAAGCACAATGTCACGGTGTTGTCTAGAGCTTGTCTAATGTTTCTAAACACAAGAAGCCTATGGTTTGTGTTATGGAGAAAATGTGTATTAAATCAGCTTTGTTCCAGCATAAGTTGTTGTGTTGTTGGCTTTGAGTTCAAATATATATTAAATAAGTTGTCTTTAAACAGAAACACATAAGAAACAAAGTAACATATTGGTTTGTTGATGAAAATATTGTGACTAGAGGCTTGCAAAAACCTTACCCCATATTTTTCCCAGCAACAGTGTTGAATATTCTCCACTTCAGTGTTGGCAATCATGTTTATGGAACATAATAGCTATGAACAAATAATCATATTTCATGAGCATATATGTTCATATATGTTCACAAGAACAAACCTACAGCGATACTGCAGACTTCTCCAAGGAAGCACCAACCGTGACTAGTTCTGGGCATGGATAGTTCAGCTGACACCACTGGTACTATGTCTGGGACACCAGAACATCTGTGAACACTGTTCTCAAGTGCCAAATGCTTTGGACTCCACCCCAGGCCAGAATATAGAGTCTGCAGGTCCATGCTTCTGCCTGGAAGCCTCCTCTGGATGTATGTTTTGGGTGGAGCCTAGATCATATGATGAAGTCCTTTCTTCAAGGGAGGCTAAGAAAAGGAGTTTCTGGTGTGTACCATTTTAAACAGGAAATTCCCCAAATATAGGAAGAATTTTCCAAAGATGTTTGATAGCAAAACAAAAATAATGAACAAGTTGTCAGAAGACTTACCAGTCAACACTATTTTAATGATGAAGATGATTATAACAATTACTAGCATTTATTTAAAGGTTCTAAGAATGTGTCAGTTACCTTTCTAAATTTTGCATATTTTGTATGATTTAATAGTCATAATACGAATTCTACTTATTATTAATTTTTCTATTTTTCACATGAGGAGAGTGAGAAAAAATAACTTAAGTTTCTATGCTCACATGGCTAGTAAGTAGTAAAGCTTAAACTTAAACCTAGAAAGTCAGAGAGCTTTTGAGACTTTGGAAAAAACTATTTGAGCAAGTATTACAG
>NW_011888845.1:2668164-2688101 GCF_000151845.1 Pteropus vampyrus | reverse complement strand
AACAGAAGAAAATACAAATAAATCTTTAAGAGGATTTTTAAAAATTTTATAAAAATGCTAATGATTAGAAATCACTACTGGTGCCTAGGCCATGTGAAATAGTCCTTCAAATATAGAACAGCACTAGGCTAGCAACACTCTAGAGTGTTGAAACAGAAATATTTAGTGGATATGAACTAGTATACAGAATCTCCAAGTGCACTAGAAAGCTGGATTCAAAAATAATTTATCCTCGTTATTCACAGATTCCAAATTTATGAATTCACCTACTCACTAAAATTTATTTGTAACCTCAGAATCAATACTCACAGTACTTTAGTGATCATCTGTGCACATGCACAAAGCAGCAGAAAAAATGATTCATCTTATGTGCAAGTAACCAACTGAAGTCCAACAAGGTGACCATAATGAAAACAAGTGTCCTTTCAGCAGTATAATTAGTCCATGGGTTTAAGGGTTTTGTATTATTATTTTCACATTTTTTGCAGGGTTTTTTTTCACATATGATTTTACTGTCTAAAATGAACCCCAAGCACAATGTCACGGTGTTGTCTAGAGCTTGTCTAATGTTTCTAAACACAAGAAGCCTATGGTTTGTGTTATGGAGAAAATGTGTATTAAATCAGCTTTGTTCCAGCATAAGTTGTTGTGTTGTTGGCTTTGAGTTCAAATATATATTAAATAAGTTGTCTTTAAACAGAAACACATAAGAAACAAAGTAACATATTGGTTTGTTGATGAAAATATTGTGACTAGAGGCTTGCAAAAACCTTACCCCATATTTTTCCCAGCAACAGTGTTGAATATTCTCCACTTCAGTGTTGGCAATCATGTTTATGGAACATAATAGCTATGAACAAATAATCATATTTCATGAGCATATATGTTCATATATGTTCACAAGAACAAACCTACAGCGATACTGCAGACTTCTCCAAGGAAGCACCAACCGTGACTAGTTCTGGGCATGGATAGTTCAGCTGACACCACTGGTACTATGTCTGGGACACCAGAACATCTGTGAACACTGTTCTCAAGTGCCAAATGCTTTGGACTCCACCCCAGGCCAGAATATAGAGTCTGCAGGTCCATGCTTCTGCCTGGAAGCCTCCTCTGGATGTATGTTTTGGGTGGAGCCTAGATCATATGATGAAGTCCTTTCTTCAAGGGAGGCTAAGAAAAGGAGTTTCTGGTGTGTACCATTTTAAACAGGAAATTCCCCAAATATAGGAAGAATTTTCCAAAGATGTTTGATAGCAAAACAAAAATAATGAACAAGTTGTCAGAAGACTTACCAGTCAACACTATTTTAATGATGAAGATGATTATAACAATTACTAGCATTTATTTAAAGGTTCTAAGAATGTGTCAGTTACCTTTCTAAATTTTGCATATTTTGTATGATTTAATAGTCATAATACGAATTCTACTTATTATTAATTTTTCTATTTTTCACATGAGGAGAGTGAGAAAAAATAACTTAAGTTTCTATGCTCACATGGCTAGTAAGTAGTAAAGCTTAAACTTAAACCTAGAAAGTCAGAGAGCTTTTGAGACTTTGGAAAAAACTATTTGAGCAAGTATTACAGTAAGAATAAACAAACAAGCAAATAAATGTACAGTAATGCTTCAGATAAAGGAATGTAAGACTGACTAACCTAGTGGCATTTTTGTTTGTTCAAAAAATTAAAAATATCAAAATAAAAGTGGAAAGAAAAAAGAAAAAAGGAACAGTATTTTTATCGTTATTAAGTATAAACTTTTGTTGAACGGTTCTTAAATATTATCTCATCTGGGAGGACCTTTGAAAAATCTCCAGGCCCAAGACAGACTACATGTTAATCAAATCAGAATCTCTTAAGGTAAGACCTGGGTGTCCATATTTTAGACAAACCAGATGATTCCAACGTGCTCCTCAGTTTCACAACTGCTCCTCTCTGCAGGATATTCCAGGGATCAACATCCTTTCCTTCTTCCCTTCCTTCCTTCCTTCCTGCCTTCTTCCCTTTTTTCCTTCTCTCTTTCTCTCTCTCTCAATCTTTCTTTTGGCATAAAGACAAGTCGAGTCCCAGTAAGTTCATCATGGCCTGAATCAGAAATGAAAAAATAATGCTATAGTGGAAAGGAGAAAAACATGGTAATAGCTGGGAGCCGTTATCCAGATATTTTAGTTGTTTTGTGGTTTTTAGGTTTGTTTTTTTGAGTCTCAGCATGTTTGTATACTGCTGGATTGGATTCAGAAAAGAGGGAAGGATATAGAAAAAAAAATAATACTAGGAGCAAACTTCTTGATTAAAGAGGGAGTATATGCAATTAATTGAAGAAACAAAAAGATTAATCTAAATGGGAGAGTTTAACATTGTAATTAACAGAAAGGAAGACTGAGTATATAGCACCAAAGGTATTAAAGTATGTATAATTAGTGGAGGGATATTGAAGTTTTTCTGGTTGGTAGTTTCTATTCTCTCAGTGAAATATGATGCAGATTTTCAATTTATCATTTATGTATGTTGGACTTTGTTAAATGTACTCTCAAAATAACAGATTTTTTTGTACAGGTAAGATACGATGGCATTATTGGTATAATACCAAGATTTTTTTCTAATTTATAAAACTTTTTCTTTAGGAAAACTCCAAACATTACAAAAGCAGAGAGAACAGTATTATGAAGCCCTAAGTACTTATCATTTAACTTCAACCTTTATAAACTCATCATCCATCTTGATTCATCTATGCTCTTCATAATATTTTCCTCTCTAGAATAATTTTAAAGCATAATCCATACTTTCTTTTATTTTATTCATACATAATTGGCATTTATCTGTAAGGTCTTGATTTAGTCCCCCTAAAATATAATAATAGTAGTTCATTAATAACATAAAATAGTCTTCAAAAGGAGAATATGAAAAAAAGATAGGTAACCCTTGTATATATATACAAAATAAACTTGAATGTTCTCTTCTGTTAATCTGCCTCATGTTAATTTGATTATTAGACCAACCAGAAGAACTTAGAAAGGCTGAAGTAAAATTGTTATCCTTCCCCTGCAATTTAAATGTGCTTGAATATTTGGTGAATACAGCCTCTGCTTCATTGCTGGGTTTTTTGTTTGTTTGTTTGTTTGTTTGTTTGTTTTTTGTTTCAAGATTTTTCTGGCTACTCTTGCTTGTTCTTCAAACTAATTATTATAATGAGTTTGTATGACTCAAGCAAAACAAGCAAATAAATAAAAAAAAATGATATTCTTATTGCTTTCTCCATTAAGTTAACTTTGGAAGGATTAACATTTTTATGATATTGTTTTTTCTCATTCGAGAACATAATATGCCTGTCATTTGTTTAAGCTATTTTTGTGTCTTTCAGGAGTGTTTTACAATATACCTTATGACGTTTCGGACATTTTTATTAAGATTATTGTTAGGCCATCAAGTATCCTTTTACAAATACTTTTCTGATATTGTTAATATCAATGACTCAGACTCCTCTGCATGTATTTTGTGGCTCATGGAGTTACTGTGTCACTTGGTTTTATTGCATAAATTGGCTGTAATATTTTTTGTTATATTTTTTTAATTTTTGTTATGTTATATTTTATAGAATGACTTAGAGATATTCATAAACTATACTGCTGCTGCTGTCATTTAGCCCAGCATGCTCAAAATTTTTGAATTTATATACTTTCTAATATAAAAATCCTTTTACCAAATATGCAAAAAATGTTTAAAAAATTAAGAGATAATTTTCCCAAAGGCGCATCTCATCACAGAAGCTATACAATGTATATAATCCTGCTCTAAGGGGTTACTAATTAAGATTGACAATATAAATAGAATCCGCAAGAAACAAAATAATTGAGTCGGAACCAAAGTTTCCAATTTGTTTTGTCTAACTGCTCCCCCTGATAAGTGATCTTTGGCCCAGTTTCTATTTCGTGTTTCAAAGAAAGCAGATATTTTGTTTCTCAGCCAAAATTTCCACTTATTCCATAATTTCATGTGTAGAAGAGAGATTGTGAATTATCTTCCAACACTGGCCTTCGTGAAATTCAACCACAGACAAGGAATTACTGAACAAACATATGGATTGTTAATATATAACTATCTACATGGAGAAGGTCAAGAGTGACTGCTACCTGGAGGAGGGCACGTGGAGGCCACCCCTCTGTCTGTCCACATCGTCTCTCTACTCTCTGTAAGTCTGAACAAGTCTCTGAGAAAATCTAATGCCTACATGGCATTAGGGCAATCCCATAATAAGAGGAAAACATTTCCATTACGGAATCTAGAATTATGTCACATAGGAATGAAATTTTACTGCTAGTAAGGTGATTGTTAATAACAATGGTTTACACAGGTAATATTTTTTATCTCTCATAGAGAAATTAAGAGGAAGTCAGTCTATGACAGCTTCTCTGTCTTTCTGCCAAGCCATTGTTAGTATATAACTTTCCTACTTGAGGTCACCTCACTGTCATAAGATGCTTGCTGAAGACCTAAATGTTATTTCTAGGATCAAAGAAACAGGAGTGAGGAGAAAGATAAGGGAAATAAAGGACTCGCTAGCTGAATCAGGGCCTCTTTCAGAAGTGTTCTCATAAGCTTTGATTAATGTCTTCCATTTACATTTTATTCACTCCTAGTGGCAAGAAAAGCTGCAGAATTTAGAATTTTTTTTTTTTTTAGCTGACACATTGCTACATGAAGTAAAATTGGTGCTGAGTTACTAAGGAAGAGGAAGAGAATGGATATTGAGTAGGTAGTTGTTTCTGCCATAGAATTATATTGCATTTACCATCTGTCTTGTTGCCTCTTTTTAAGTCTGAATAGGAAGAACCAATTATAATACTTATAAGTTAAATTTTAAAGAAAGTAGTTTAGCAGTTTTAATTATATCTCTTTTCCCCTTAACTACAGGTATCATTAATATTTAATTGTCTTTAAAAACCCATAAACAAAACATAACAAAAGCATTTTTCTTTGAATGACTGTATAGTCACCTGAAAATTTTTAAAAAGAGCTATGATATTCGGTCTTTGCATAAGTAGAAATCTTTTGTTTGTTTGTGTTCCAACATGTTTTAACATTCTACTGCTTTTTGTTTAGAAAATCAATTCAGCAACCAAGTAAAGTTTAACACCCCAGTTAGATCAAGACAAATGTGCCCATCCTCATTAAGTAAGGCACTATTTGCTCTATGCAAAGAAGATATATTACCAGGGCAGAATGGTATATATTTATATATATTTCTACAACAGCTTATAACCATACTCCATTAGAAATGATTACCACCACAATGCTGCATTGTCTGAATTAGGTTCATAGTTCTTTAGAGTGCAAAGGCAAGAAATAGACCAGCGGCCAGGACAGCATGGCCCAGTCTACTGCTCTGCCTGACCTATGTCAGGAGTAATCTCAATCAAAGTTTAACAGCCACCATGTTAGCCAGGCTACTTCCAAGACTGGTGACTTGTTACAGCTCTGGATCTAAAAATAACAAGCATCCATCAATGTCAGTGAATGAAAAATTGAATTTCATTGAAATTTAAAAGAATTGTGGACTAGACTAATGCCATAGAGTAAAATCTTGTGACTATAATTTGTTCTCTCTATTACAGCAAGTTGGCAGCCTTCTGATGAACATTTTACCGAGTTTTCTAATCATAGGGGAGAGGACAGAAGAATAGTTTTCAAAAACATTTACTCGCTTTCATTAGAAATACCTGAATATGAATACAAGAGAGTATTTTAAGAATATATTGGTTTGAAATAATTTGCCACCTGGCAATTGTTCTCTTGGCCTCTTAGATTCAACTAACATCAGAATATTCTTAAATATATTTCTCTTTCATGAAGAAGAGGTTTAATAAATACCTAAATTATAGTCTAGCCAAAAATCATATCAAAGTCATTGATTTATTTGAGGATGAATGCTTTTAACTAATGAACCCATATTTTAATTTTAGGAGATAGCATAGAAGATTTCACAAATCAGTCTTCAGTGTGATCCAACTTGATTCACAGCAGTGTTGAGGGAGAATATGGAAGCTCAACGCTCTACACAATAATTGCTTTGGTATAACTTGGAGATTCACTAACCTGAGATTTTATTAACTAGCTTTTGGAGTAAATATGTATTAACAGAATTAAAACTAATTAGCCCTAATAATAGAGATAATTAATGCAAATTATGCAGTTGAAATTCAAAACAGTTTAAAAATATTTAAAATTTCCTTCTCATAAGAGTTAAGCATAAATTCTTACTTGCAACTATTAATATAGGATAGCAGTTGATTCTTGGAAAGAGGCCTTGAAACAAAGAGATCTCTTTTTACTCCTGAGAATATCTTTCTAAAAGTACTTTATTTGAAAAGAAAGAGAGAAAGAGAGAGAGAGAATATTATGAGTAGAGACAATTAGTTTTCCATGAAATGTTTCAGTTATGTTTATCAGTTTTGCGAATTTGTGCATGCATAAAGAGAGAGAATATAAAATATATTTTAATCTGCCAAATGCATTAAAAAATGTTTGAAAACCCTTGCCTTAGAGCTGACACTTATATCATAGCTATGTTCTTAGGGTAAAATAATCAAAAGATAAAGATGACTTGAGAAAGACATGCAAAGAACAAAATAAAAACTAAATGTAAACTAGCTTATCATGAAAGATAGTAATTTGTAGAAAATTTGAAAAATAAAAGATAAAAAAATAAATTTGCTGTTCTTTTTTTATAGAAATAAAAGCAAATCTCACTCAGTTATGGCATGCAATGCACACCTATGTGAAATAAAAAAAGATACAGAGGTATACAAAAAATAAAAGCAGCAGGAACAGGAGGCATATTAATACAATAATGGTAATGACATTCTGCTTCTTAAAATTAGAAACTTGGGTGGAGTAATTTTATAGGAGGCTTGGTAAGTAATGACAAAGTGCTCTTTTCTTCCAGGAACAATATTACAATAGACAGAAAAGGTCAATCCAATGAATATTAGAGAAAATACCAAAATGAAGTCAATATCTATGATTGAGACTTCCATTTTCCCCATTCCAAGCTGTTTTATATCTTTACTATCCACAATCTCATATAAGTGACATTATAATTAGTTATAATGATACCCAGAATATTTAGTTATTAAATCTGTAAATAGTTCACTTATATTGTCATTTTGGTTCTTTAAATTACTTCCTATGATTATAATATTTTGAGTTACAAAATATCATTCAGGCTTGTCATATTAAGACTCGAACTTAACCATTCGGGAGCATCTTAAATATCTGGGCTAAAATCTGATGAAGTTTATGTAAGTTTGTTTTTTGTTTTGTTTTGTTTTCCTCACAGGCTAGTTGAACCAAAGAAATATATGTGAACTATTTAGACTTCAAGAGAAAATGATAAATTCATAATAATGTAAGATTAGAAATCAGAAACCGAGCACCAAATTTGTTCTCTGACACAAAATTTGGTCTCTGAGTGAACTTCATTTATTCAATGAATACTCATTAAGCAGCGATGATGTCTGGCACTATTCTAAGAGCTGAGAGTACTGCAATGAATAAAATACATTAAGTCTCTACTATTAGTGACTGAATGGAAGAATACTATATGTATATATATATTACTAGAGACAGAAATGAAGTGTGAGAGGTCTTACAGATATCTAGGAGGAGATCTAGGCAGAAGAAACTGTATAAATGCTTTGAGGTAGGAAAGCGAAAGGCAAGTAGGAAGAACAGCAAGAAGGGAGGCTAGCTAGTTCAGTGTGAGCAAGGGAGATGGGGGAGAAGATGAGAGTTAGAGAGGCAATCAAGAATCATCATTTGGGACTTGACCATGGTAGGCACTTTAGATTTTGAATTTAATTCCAATTTCCATCTAACTGTTTTAAAAATATCACTCCAGCTACTTGTTTTAGTCAATTCCAGTTTCTATTATAAATGTGACAGACTGGATGGTTTAAACAACATTTATTTCTCACAGTTCTGAAGGCTGGAAGTCTGAGGCGAGGGAGCCAACATGATTAGGTTTGTGCTGAAGATTCTCTTCTTTGTTTACAGATGGTCACCTCCTCACATGGGAGAGTGATCCTGGTTCTCTTCTTTTTATAAGGACATTACTCCTAGTATGAAGGCCCTACCCTTATGACTTCTTTTAAATTAAATTATCTCTTAAAGACCCATTTCCAAATACCATCACACTGGAGATTAAAGTTTCAATTAAGAATTTTGGAGGAACACAAACAGTCAGTTCATAGCACTACTATAAAGAAAATGGACTGTGTAAGGATATGAGAAGCAGACTAGTCTAAATGACAAGGGAAGTTGGAATTATTCTAAGTGTCTAGACTCTAGTCAATAATAGATAATGTTTCAGGCCACAGTTATAGCGACAGAAGTAGTGAGAAGTGGCCAGTTTCTAGACCTATTCAGAAGATCCAGCTGGGTATTTGCTAGTTTATTGGATGTGGGGTATGAGAAAAAACTGATATCAAAAAATATTTAATTAGGTTCTATGACCTTTAATTTCCTCACACATACATGGAGAATTTATAATCTCTAATATAGGATTGTTGTGAAAAGCAAATGTCAAGGTATGAAAATAACTTAGACAATTATTAAATCTTATATGATATCAATATATATCATGTAAAGTAATTATTATATTATAAATAGTAAGTAGCAGCTTAATATGAGCCTTGGCACAAAACTGTTTTAAACTTCTCCAGTGAAAGGCAATCTCAAGTTTCAGAACTTGGTCTTTCTATATTCATATGGAAATTTTCTATCTCAAATACTTTGTTTGTGTGCCTCTACAGGCAATACTCCTATAGTTATCTTCTTTATTAGGCAAAAAGTGTTTTAATTCATGCCACGTTAACTTATTTTAAAAGTCATCTAGTTTTAGTTTTCTCTTATCATGATTTGGGCAGCTTACAAGCCATTCATGTGTGCAATTTTCTTTCATACAAAAAGGGTTAATAATTGTTTAAATGTTCCTTTTTTACATTATATGTTTATTCACCCACTTGAATAACTGCCACTTAAATATATCTTTCACATTTACTTTTATGAAATAATACTTACAAAAAATGGAAATGGTTTTTCATCAACAACTGGAAAATAATTTTTTTATAAAATATTTTTTATAGGTAATGAAGAGGGTCACTTATATTTAGTTTTAATAAAAAGTGACTCATAATTATATAATAGCATTTTGTGTTTGAAAAGCACCTTTCATCTTTAAAATTTCAAAAACTACAAAATGTAATATAGTAATATAATACATCCACTGGAACTAAATCTTTAAAGAAACCAATGTTCCTGTGATTAAATACTTTACCAAGAACTCTTCAAAAACATATTTTATTTCTGTGGTTCAAAAACCTCAAAACTTCATAATTTTAATATAATATTGTTTATCCACAGGAGGCTAATAAATCATTATTTTTTTTCCTTACAAATATATCTCAAATGGAAGTTCTTATTACTCTGCAAACTAGCTGTGATAAAAACAAACAAAAATAAGACAAATCTTAAATACCTACTACAGGATAAAATCATTATTTCACTAAACGAAGGATTAATGATAAATTATATTTCATTAGTAACCTGAAAAATAACTCCATGTCCTTGCTAGTATAACATTTTAAAACTCAGATTTCAGAGAGCCTACAATGGAAAATGGAACAGAGAAAATTCTAATGGATAAAGCCTGTGAGATTACCATATGTATCATATTTATAATTTTTTATAGATCGGTGAAAAATTACTTTCTTCTCATTCCTAAATATTCATTTTAGATTAATATAACATTTAAAATAATAATACTATATAATAACTATTATGGCATTAACCAATTAAACCTATAAATAAGCTCCATTGTCTCATAAAGTCTTCCTTGAAGATTCCAACAACAGAGGAGGCTTTTTCAGAATACAGAAGGCCAAAGACATAAAATTTTACATTCTGATCTATCAAAGCCACTTTGGGATTTAACCTAGTGAATTTCAGTCTGATGGGGTTTAGCCATTTAGAGATTTTTTGACTAGGAGTTTTTAACCTGGAGTTCATGAATAGAACTTAGGGGATCTATCAACTCAAATAAGAAATATTAAAAAATAAATGTTTTTTCCTTATTTTAACTAGACTATAATTAATATTATGCATTACATTCGATTTTTATTACAGGTAACAAACCAGAGTAGTGTTGGCTGTACATGAAATGTGAGGCTTGCTCACCTCCATCAAAGTTGTTATATATATCTCGAAATACTTTATATATTCATTGCTACTTTAAAATTATAGTAATTTTTAGATCCATTACTAGATATTGTTATTTAATCTTTTAGCAAAGAAAAATGTTGCTATATATCAAGTATATGTTTTAATATTTTGTCAATTGAATTTCAATGTAATTTATATTTATTGTAATTTTACATATTTCTTGTATATATTTAAAAAATTTATTCTAAATAAGAATCCACAGACTTCACCAGACTTCCATAGTGGTTCATGGTAAAACCTTAAATTCTGTGATTGTCAGGTCAAGATGATTAAGGGCTGTTATTTAGATCATCTTTATCCTTACTGATTTTCTATCCATATGATACGTCAATTAATGAGAAAGAGGTATAAAAGTTTCCAATAATAATTGGGAATGTGGATACATCTGCTTTCAGTTCTAACATTTTTGCATCATGCATTTGAAATTATGTGTTTATATAGGCATGCACATTTAGGATTGTTACGGCTTCTTAGAAAATTGTCTCCTTTATCATTATGTAATGTTTCCCTTTATCCCTGATTGTCTTTCTTGTTTTTAAGTCAGTTTTATCTTGTTAATATTATTTCTGCTTTCTTTGATTAGTTTTATCATGGTATTTATTTCTCCGTCTCTTTATCTTTTTATTTTTAACCTATACCTTCATATTTAAAGTGAATCTTTATATGTAAAGTATTTTTCTTATAGAACTCATGTAGTTGGATTTTTTTTAATTCCAATCTGATAATCTCTGTCATTTAACTGATAGGTTTATATCACTTACATTTAATGTGATTATACTGAGATAGTTAGATTGGAATTTTCCATCTTGCTACTTCTTTGTTGGTGTTGCTCACTACTTTCGCTTTTAATTTTTTTATTTCTTTTCTTGCCTTTTCTGGCTTTAATGGAGTATCACTTATGATTCTGTTTAAACTCCTCCCTGAATATCTCATTTATACATTTTGGAAAACATTTTTAAGGTTACTCTTGGATTGAAAATATATATTTTGAAATATGTGTATAATTTTCAAATCATATTATTCACATGTAGTGCAGACATCTTTTAACAGAATAATCTTAATTCTTCCCTTTCATCCCTTATGATGTTGTTGCCATTCAGTTAACTTTTACATATGCTATAAACATCCAATACATTGTCACAATTATTGTTTTAAGTTATTTTTATGGCAATTAAGTATAAATAAATTAAAATTTTATATTTTACTTCACAAATTCCTTTTCTGGCTATATATGTGATCAGAACACACACACACACACACACAAAGTTTTTGACCTACATAAACTTTCTTCTATTTCAAGAACTTCATTCAGTGTATTTTGTGGAGCTGTTCTATTGGCCATGAAATTCTTCAGTTTTTATTGCCTGAGAAAGATTTTTATCTCTCCTTCACTTTTTAAAAATGGACTTAAAATTTTTAATTTTAGATTTACAGAAAAAATTAGAAGATATTACAAAGAATTTCCATATATCCTATACCAATTCCCCCTTATTATCAACATCTTATAGTAGTAGGGTGCAATTCTGTTAGAAGTAAATATTTACAAATATTGATATATTATTACTAAGTAAAGTACATAGTTTATTCAGTTTTTCTTATTTTTTAGCTGTCTTTTTCAGGATCCCATCCAGAATACCACAAAACCTTAATTGTCATATCTTCTTAGGCTTCTTTCGTCTGTGACATTTTTTTAAACTTTCTTTGTTTTTGAGACCTTGATAATTTTAAGGAGTATTAATCAAGTATATTAGAGTATACTCGTTCATTGAAATTTGCTTGAAATTTTTCTCATGATTAGATTGGAATTATAGTATTGGAGAGGATAGCCACTGAGATAAGTGTTACTTTCATTACACTGTATCAAGGGTAGGTACTAACAACGTGACTTATGACTGTTGATGTTGACCTTGATTACCTGGCTGAGGTAGTGATTTCCAGATTTCTCCACTGTGAATTTTCTTTTCTTTTCTTATTCATTGAAAGGATATAATTATGTACAGTCAGCATTTAGGATGTGTTGATTTATGCTACCTATTCTTCTGAGGATAAATTATCTGCGTAAATTAATTGGCATTCTGATACATGGAAGGTTTATCTCCTCCATCCCATCTCCTCTTTAATATTTATTTAATTATTTATTTTTATCAGTTTGGATTCATGAATATTTAATTTATACTTTGGATTATAATCCAATTATACTTTATTTGCTTGCTGATTAGTTCAGCTTCGGCCATTACGAGCTCTTTTAGTTTCTTCTGTGACATACCTCCACCAATGATTATTTTTATTTTTACTTTTTTATCATTGCCTCACTTTCTGACATTATAAGATGTTCCAAACTGGAACATGACTAGAACTATACCCAGTCGTGTTTAAGACAGCATATTTCTATCCCCAGTCTTAGAATCAGTTTTTTCTCCAAGAAGCCAGATCCTCTTTTTAAAGAATGGTATTAAAAACCAAATCTGGGTACTTGGTGTGTTCATCGTTACCAGACAGTTAGTGGTTTTAGGCCCTATCAGTTCACAGTAAAGGAAATATGTGTGTGCATACTGATCCATTAATAAATACATATCTAAATATTTCTGTAAGTAAAGATCTTCATTTATATTACTTTAACATTAATTTATTCTGAGTCTCCAACTCTAATCCATTACCACATGGATCATTCCAGCCTCCCCTGATCATCTATAAATATTCACTCTAAAGGTGACAAACCTAGCTCTCACCGTCTGCCATCTGTTTATGTAATTGTTCAATTCCAGTATGTATATATATATTATATTTTATATATATATACATATATATATAATATATAATATATATATATTATATATGTATGTTCAACCTTGTTCATCCTTATCCCAATGAGAAACAACTTGGTCAACTTTATCACATTGTATTGAGGGTCTCTACTATTAACCATGCTTATATTTGTGTAACCATTACCTTGTGGATAGTTAGTTTTTCCTTAATTCTTACAAACTCATTCCCAAAGTTAGTCAAGTTAGGACACTTTCCTCTTGCCCCTACAATGTTTGTTTTATATGTTAATAATACCATTAATTTCTTTTATCATAGTCTAAAATTTCTTCATGGAAATCCTCCAGTCTCCCAAAGAGATTTCTTTTTTCAATTTGCATATATTAATTTTCCTTTTTCGTGCTATAAAGTTCTATGGGTTTTGACAATTCATTGATACATGATTTTTTTTTTTTTAATGTTTTCAGTCTGTGATTGTTTGAATCACAGATGCAGAACCCACAGTTATGGATGGCCGACTGTATATGATTTGTTTTTTTAGTCTATTGATGTTGTAAATTATGCTAGATGATTTCTAAATGTTGAACCAAACTTGTATATCTGGAATAAATCACATTCAGTCATGAAATAATTTTATTGATACATTGTTGAATTCAGTTTATTAATAATTTGTTGAGGATTTTTGCATCTATGTTCATGAGAGAAATTGGTCTGTACTTTTCCTTTCTTGCATTGTCTCTGTCTAGTTTTGATATCAGGGTTAATTTGGGCTTCATACAATGAAAGTGTTCCTTCTTATATTTTCTGGATGAGTTTGTGAAAAACTGGTATTATTTATTCATTAAATGTTTGGTAAAATTTGCCAGTGAAACTATCTGCACTTGACTCTTTCTTTTTTAGAAGTCTGTTAATTATTGGTTAAATTGCTTTAATAGATATAGCCTTATTCAGATTATATATTTCTCTTTCATGAGATTTGAAGTTTGAATCATTGAAAGAATTGGTCCATTTCATCTAAGTTATCAAGTTTGTGATCAATGAGTTGTTCATTTATTATCATTTTTATGTCCATGTAATCAGTAGTAATGTCCCCTCTTTCATTGATAAGCTGTGTTTTTTCTCTTTTTTTTTTCTCTTGCTTAGTCTGATCAGAGAATACAAATTTAACCAATTTATCAATTTCATGGATCTTTTTTAAGAACCAGCTTTTGGTCTCTGGATTCACCTACCTCCTTTTAATAAAAGCTATTGATTTTTAGTTCATTCAGCTTTTTCCTTGTTATGTTTAGACAATTTCCAAGCCTTTTAGATATTAAACTAAAACCACAAGATTATCTTTAATTTATCATATACCATAATTAGATAATATATTAATATACAATTCTTGTATAATTATAATTAATGTATAGATATTTAAATTATGTTTATTTAAATTAAGAGATGAACATAATTTATGCATATATAACTAGTTTCTTATAAATATTTTTTTATAAATATTTTATTATGCCTTTACTATTACTTATTTATAACACTCTTTTCTCATTTATGGTTTTATGTCTCCTTGTAGACTCTTTGAATAACAGTGTATCTAAAAGTTCTCTTCTAATCCTGGAATTATTTCTATTTCTTTCAGTCACAGATTGTATTTTTTAAATCCTTTGTTTATTTTTTTTATTTCGTGTATTTTTTATTATTTTTTATAATTAAATTTATTGGGGTGACATTTGTTAATAAGATTATATAGGTTTCAAGTGTATAATTCAATAATACCTCATATGTATATTGCATTATGCATTTACCACTCAAAGTTAAATTTTCTTTAACTTTCATTGATCCAGAACAGTCCATTCATACTGAAGAATGGTGCCTAGAATATGGGAGAGAAGCTCTATATATGTGGGCAAGATCCATTCAATGTCATTCTTAATATTTTTTGTGTATCTGGTCTAAGAGTTGGTTACTTTGCTGGACAGAAAGTAAAAGTTCTTGCCTAGGGTGCATGCAAATTTCTGTAAGATTCATAGTTCTTGGCATTCTCATTATGAAGTAAGGGAGAAAAATTGATAGTTTAACTGCTTTGTGTAATTTCAATTAATTTTTCTGGTTTTCAACCTTATGACTAACCTCTGACTTTCCTAGTGTCTCCAAATCCAAAGCCTTTCAGGATTACTTTGGGCAGGATCACTGACTTCTCCTCTGAAGAAAACTGTGTAAATAATCTAAGCTGCAGCTCTGACAATTTATTTTATCAGTTACTTCTCCTCTATATTCATTTAATGTTCCTGCCATCTTATGAAATCTCTTATGGTGTTTTTTCCCTTTCTAATTATCTCACCATTGTAAACTCATGTATTTTCCAGTTCTATAAAGTTATCTAATGACATCTTAGGGGAAAGGTGGAATAGATAAATGTGTATGCAGGAGGACTAATTTAATTAGAATTCTCACCTGAAATGTTTAAATTTAAAAAATCATATTAATAAGTTATTTTGAAGTATATTAAAGTTGTTATAAAAATATTTATCATATTTTCTTATTAGTCTGTTCAATAAATACTTCAGAGAAAGCCATAGCAAATCAGATTATTTCTCTGTAAACTGTATTGGCTTCCAAAAGAAAGGAATGCATTGATTTTACTTTATTTGTTACAAGATTTGGGGATTTTGTGATTTTTTTGAAGTGGTAATTTTTATATTTTTTCAAGTAAAAATATTTTTAAAAAAGAAAAAAGGAAGAAATATTTATTAAAGCTGTAACTTCAGAAATACAGAAACATTTTATCAAAAAGTTAGATTTAAACTCCTAATAATGATCAGAAAGATATTGTGACACCCTACACATAATCTTTATCCTGGGCTTACGTAGTTTATAGTCTGGTGATGGGAACCAATAGCACAATGTTTGAAAATGATCACACGTCTACAGTTGCTTTTAGTAAGCCTTTTATTATTTTTCATCTTTTGTTGGCTGTGATGGAATTTAATGCAGACTTCCTAACTAAATAACTTACTGAACATAGTAAGATAATGAACTAATTCTTAAATAGGACACAAAAGTCACTTTTCGATTTATGTTTTTCTTTTTTACAATTGAATATGGCAAAGTAGATTGCTGTGCTTGGTGTAGGCTTTTTTTTTTTTTTTTAAATTCTGCTTTTCATTAGTTTTGAAAACTACTTCTAGAAAGGTACATTTTGTGAATGATAGAACCTTACAGCTATATATGCAGCTTCTCTGTCTTGAGATGTTTTATTCTACAGGAAAGCTGTTGTGGCCTCTAGCTATTCAATTGCCAGTGTATTCACAAAAAAACAGCTATCTCTAAGTATGCAAGCCCTTCAGCATTTAGGTATAAAATGTATATAAATACTGCATAAGTGAAATATTTATTTTTAAAAAGTAGTGCAAATCCCAGTATTGATACCCGTTTTAAATTAATGCACTCCACCGCAGCAACAGTGAGATGTGCATTCAGGATGTTTAGCCTGTAGTCACTCTGTTCGTTTTCCCTGCTAACTCTGATGAAGCAAACAAACACCTCCATATAAATTTACATAAGAAAATAAATGATAAAATTTCAACCTACCAGAAAATCTGTCATAAAAGAGGATATTCTATAATTCTTTGTCCAAAACTTGTTCTGGTACTTAAGTGACAACTATAAGAAAAATCAAGCCTATAGCATAGAAATCAAACCTAAGTTTCCTTGAAAGGCTCTAATCAAATTATTTCAAATTATTAGTTATTTGACTGATTATTCTCAATAAGCTGAGCATAAATTATTTATTATATAAATGTAAATTAAGCAACATAGTATGATATCGATTTTCTAAGTCATAATTTCTACTTTTATTAAAATTTATGCTTTGTTGTCCTTCAGGCAACTCATTCTTTCTTTTTTTTTTTTTATTTCTTCTTTATTACCAATGTTTTTGGCTTGTTTTGTATGGCTAGATGAGCTTTTAAATATTTATTCATTGAGGATCTATTCCAAGTATTAGAGAATAATCTAGTTTAGTATTTTGCCTCTCTCTCTCCCTCCTTCTCACATCAATATATATTAGATAGATATAAATATATAGATATAAAAACATGTAGTAATAATATTATTAGTAGGCAATAATAAAATATAAAATAGATTTACATATGCCAAAACACAAAAGTTTTGTTCTTCCTAAAATGAC
This sequence comes from Pteropus vampyrus, assembly GCF_000151845.1. Classification (NCBI taxonomy): domain Eukaryota; kingdom Metazoa; phylum Chordata; class Mammalia; order Chiroptera; family Pteropodidae; genus Pteropus; species Pteropus vampyrus. The sequence goes on along the minus strand of NW_011888845.1, from coordinate 2,670,875 downwards.
TATGATATAGATAGATACATAAAGACATACAAGCATTCATGCAATCAAGCATATTTGAATATATAATCCGAAAAACCTAAGCATTGTTTTAATATCTGTATTCTAATTTCTTAAATATTAAGAACTTCTGATGAGAATCTAAACAATAGTTAAATGATGAAAGTTTATTTCTTCCCTCTTTTCTAAATTACATTTCTCAGGGTTCTGATCAAGATGGCAGAGTAAGAAAATGCTGTGCTTGCCTCCTCTCACAATACATCAAAATTACAACTAAACTACAAAACAGAAATTATTGGCAGTCACTTGAAGTCTAGCTGAACAAGGTGGTACACACAGAAGAGGCCACCTTGAGATTGATTAGAGGCGCAGAGACACAGAATGATTTGGTCCCACACATGCATGTGGTGCTTAACAATTAGAAGGGATGTCTTAGCTGTGGAGTTGCCCTGGGGGCACAAGGGATCCAGATCCCACATCAGGCTCCCCAGCCCAGGATTACAGTACCAGGAAGAGCAGTCCCCACAACTTCTGGTCGTGGAAACCAGTGGAGATTGTGGATGGGTGAGACAGAGGGTGGCTAGAGTCACTGATGTTCCTCTTGAGGGGCCTGTGCATGGACTTACTCGCTGATAGTACTCACTCACTCTGTGCTCTGACACCGGAACAGCAGCTCAAAAGTCGCCAGGGACAGGCAGGGAGGAACTGAATTGTCTGGCTTCAGGGCAAGGGCTAAAGGGGCAGCTTTTTCCTAGAGAAAAGAGATGATAGAATCCATTGTTTCTTTGTTAAGCTCTGCTCCCTTCCAGCATGTAGATGCAGGCAGCTGACATAGCTGAGTCTCCATCAACCTGAAAAGCACTGATCGCCATAGTGATTTCCTGAGACCCCATCTCACCTAACTTGCTGGCTCATCCAAGCCACTTCCAGTGGATTTTCCATACAAATGGCCTGTTTTGGTTCATACTGTAAACTTTCTTAAACTTTCTCAAGGGTTTGCAAAACCCGAAGAAGCAGCATCTGGCCTTGGCATGCCCCGTACCTCTTACTGAGCAGACCCAAGCCCGTTACTAGCAGTGGCCAGCCTCAGTTTACAACGTGGCCTCTTGAGGCACCTACAAACTCAGTGCAGGTGGTGGCCATCTGCAGATTGCTTGGTGACTATTGCCAGGTGGTTCTGGGCAGGGCATAGGCTGCTGCTGTACTTGGCTTGCAGTGAGACCCCCTCCCAGGAAGCTCTGGGGCTACCATAACCAGTAGCCAGCTTCAGACAGAGCTATCACCTGGGGCTGTATCTGAAGACAACACAGCCAAAAGGCAGACTGAGCTGACACCAGAGCCCTACTAAAGTAAATCATGCACTATAACATCAGCCCCTCACCCCCACCAGTCCTCATAACCAAATCAGCCCAAGAGTCAATCCCTCCCATAGATGTGCAAAGAGCAACCAAAGCTCAACTACAATAGGAAGGTGTACATAATCCATACAAGGGACACACCTGGCTCAGGTACACAGGGAGGACTGTGCCACTGGGCCCCACAGGACAGCTACTACATAAGGTCATTCTACTTAGATCAGGACACATAGCAGCTCAACCTAATATATTAAAACAAACATAAGCACGCAGTCAAAATGGGGAAACAAAGAAAAATGTCTCAAATGAAAAAACAGAAAAAAGCTCTAGAAAAAGAACTAAACAAAATGAAGACAAGCAATCTACCAAATGTAGAGTTAGTATATGAACTCAGTGAGAACTTTAACAAAGAGAAAGCATAAAAATGTAGATAGAAAATATAAAAAAGAAACAATCAGAAATGAAGAATACAATAATTGAAGGGAAGAATACATTAGAGAGAAGCAACAGTAGATTAGACAAAGCAGAGGACTGAATCAATGGTTTAGATGATAAGGTAGCAGAAAACACATAATCAAAATAGTAACAAGATAAAAGAATCCAAAAAATGAGTATAGTTTAAGGGAACAACATCAAGTATACCAACATTAGCATCATTAGGGTACCAGAGGGAGAATACAGAGAGCAAGGAATTGAAAATCTATTTGAAGAAATAATGACAGAAAACGTCCCTAACAGGCCGAAGGAAATAGACATACAATTCCAGGAAGCATTGAGTCCCAAACAAGATGAACCCAAATAGATCCACACCAACATGCATCCTAATTAAAATGCCAAAGATTAAAGACAAAGAAAGGATCTTAAAAGCAGCAAGAGAAAAGCAGTTAATTAGATACACAAGAACTCCCATAAGACTGTCAACTAATTTCTCAACAGAAACTTTGCAAGTCAGAAGGGGTTGGCAGGAAATATTCAGTGATAAAAAGCAAACACCTACAACCAAAATTACTCTATGCAGCAAAGCTATCATTTAGAATCAAATGACGGATAAAGAGCTTCCCAGACAAGAAAAAGCTACAGGAGTTCATCAACACCCAATTTGTATTACAAGAAATGTTAGAGAGACTTCTTTAAGAAGAAGGAAAAAACAAATTTCATAAATATGAATAATAAAAAGGCAAAAACTACATATATATCAACAATTACTTTAAATGCTAATGGATTAAATGCTCCAATCATAAGATAGGTTGGCTAAATGGTTTTCAACTTTTTCTGATTAACTTTTATTCTCTGACTCTTTTTCTCTATCGTTTTCATAATCCTTTTTACATTTATTTACCACACATGAGTGTAAAACAT
>NW_011888845.1:2654835-2668114 GCF_000151845.1 Pteropus vampyrus | reverse complement strand
GGGAAACAAAGAAAAATGTCTCAAATGAAAAAACAGAAAAAAGCTCTAGAAAAAGAACTAAACAAAATGAAGACAAGCAATCTACCAAATGTAGAGTTAGTATATGAACTCAGTGAGAACTTTAACAAAGAGAAAGCATAAAAATGTAGATAGAAAATATAAAAAAGAAACAATCAGAAATGAAGAATACAATAATTGAAGGGAAGAATACATTAGAGAGAAGCAACAGTAGATTAGACAAAGCAGAGGACTGAATCAATGGTTTAGATGATAAGGTAGCAGAAAACACATAATCAAAATAGTAACAAGATAAAAGAATCCAAAAAATGAGTATAGTTTAAGGGAACAACATCAAGTATACCAACATTAGCATCATTAGGGTACCAGAGGGAGAATACAGAGAGCAAGGAATTGAAAATCTATTTGAAGAAATAATGACAGAAAACGTCCCTAACAGGCCGAAGGAAATAGACATACAATTCCAGGAAGCATTGAGTCCCAAACAAGATGAACCCAAATAGATCCACACCAACATGCATCCTAATTAAAATGCCAAAGATTAAAGACAAAGAAAGGATCTTAAAAGCAGCAAGAGAAAAGCAGTTAATTAGATACACAAGAACTCCCATAAGACTGTCAACTAATTTCTCAACAGAAACTTTGCAAGTCAGAAGGGGTTGGCAGGAAATATTCAGTGATAAAAAGCAAACACCTACAACCAAAATTACTCTATGCAGCAAAGCTATCATTTAGAATCAAATGACGGATAAAGAGCTTCCCAGACAAGAAAAAGCTACAGGAGTTCATCAACACCCAATTTGTATTACAAGAAATGTTAGAGAGACTTCTTTAAGAAGAAGGAAAAAACAAATTTCATAAATATGAATAATAAAAAGGCAAAAACTACATATATATCAACAATTACTTTAAATGCTAATGGATTAAATGCTCCAATCATAAGATAGGTTGGCTAAATGGTTTTCAACTTTTTCTGATTAACTTTTATTCTCTGACTCTTTTTCTCTATCGTTTTCATAATCCTTTTTACATTTATTTACCACACATGAGTGTAAAACATTTTTAGAATTATATTTATTTTTTCTTCTGAAGAAAATTTTGTATAATCAAGTCAATATGTATACTGAAATCAAAGACAAGTAGGAATATCTATGTGCTCTGCAAAAGTCTTGAAAGAGACTGTTATAAAAGCCACTCTTAAGAAAAGAGTAGTTAGGAGCTAAGTGTGGAGAAAGACTACTCAATTATCTATGGCATTATCTAGAGATTAATGCCACAGAGAGAATTTGACTTAATTGGGAGCCAATATCATGCATGAAATCCAAGATAGAATAAAAAAAAATGAGTATGAGGTCAGTGTTTAATAGAACATGAGAGGTAAAATCAAAGGATTATAGATTTTGTACTGGAAAGAGAGAATGTTGCTATGAAACCTCTTCTACATAGTGCTTGGCACCTAGAAGGAAGTAGGTAAATGCTATTTGCAAAAGCCATACTAGCATGAAAAAAATGTATCCATGAACCATAGATTGTGATATTTGTGTAAACTAAATATTTTTAGTAAATTACAATAGAGAACTTAAGATTTTCATAAAGAAATCACTTTCCCTTATCTTCAATGTTAGCAATTTCCTAAACCAGTCTGGTATCAAAAACCTTTGGTTTTTTCCACTGATATTTACTATCTTTAGTCTTTTCCATATTTTATGTTTTGTTAATATTTGATTGGCAGGCAAATTTTTGTTATAGTGTTTTATTTGTTGATTAGAAAGACAAACATTATTGCCATCTTGGATAATGTTTGAATATTTTGTTACCTGGCAAAACAAAAACTAGCATGATTAAATATCACAAGGTACACAAATGTAGATCTGATATATTATTAAGTCTCTGGGGTGCTCACTAATTACATACTTGTAATGACAGAGACAGTGCTTCCTAATTTACATTAAAAGCATTAAACTATTTTCATTATCCTCGTCCTCATCATCGTGCAGAATATTTTAATCTGAATTATATCTAGTTTTATCTCTTCTCTTACTACCAGTAGTTATTTTGGTGACTTCTACAATTATCCACCTCTAAATTGCTTGTATTCCCATTCCAGATAATTCAAAGTTATTTATGAAAAGTGGAATTATAGAATATGACATACTTTAAATTCTTGTTGAAATAAATTAGATAATGTTATTTTTTTTACTCTCCCACATACTGCATTACAGTTGAAGTGATTGCTGTTAACCATAAGTTTTAAATGCTAACTCTACACATCTAATGAATCTAGGGATTTAAACAGTTTATATAGCAAACTGACATGTTCTTATTAAAAAAAACAGAATTCACAGTTTCTTACTCTCTACTTACTCAAAGGATAAGTTTTACAACTGTGCTATCACCACCAGCTGAGGTAGATTTAAGAGACATGTTTTTTTTTTTAAGGTATGACTTTTATAATAATTGATGCAAGAGAGACCCCTAGCAGCATCTGCACATGCTGAACGCTTAAATCAATGATAGTGGCTTTATTCCCAACTAACAGAAGTATCTACATTGATTAATTCTTTTTGTCAGCAAGAAAGGGAATTATTACACAAGGGGCACTACTTGACTTTTTCAAATATTCATGAAATGATGTAATGTTTGCAAAAATGTAGAAATGATGCTTCACTTATTCACTTTGCCTTGCCTGGTCAACCTAAATGGATGGAGTCATAGGTGGCAATAAAACACAATGCGAATGGATGTTAGTTATGATGAAATACTACTTGGCTGGGAATCATAATCCTGAAAACCAAAATTCCTGACTATTTGCCTATTCCTGACAGATTTTTTAAAAAGATATGCAGAAAAGGTACATAAGACAAAAATCTTCCTATTTTTTGGAGTAAGACATGATACTCCAATCCTGTCGGCAAATCCTGAGTAGCCCCCAAGTGCAGTTGGCAGAAATGGATTGAGTTGTTTCTGGCTCTCCTGAATCTGGACTCCCAGATTGATTCATAAAGGACATATAATCCCAAGGTAAAAACATAAAGGAGAATGAAAGCAATAAGATACACAGCAGGATCAGTGATATCCCAAATCTTCCCCAGGATGATATTTCTTCCCGGACACTGAAGGGCAGCCTAGAATCTTCTTATCGTACTGTCCACAAGGATGATACAGAGATATTACAAAGAGAGACAAGAGGATGATAATTTTCCATAGAATCTGTGGCCTGATATTTTATATGCCTTGAGTGGACCTTGAGATTTCCAACAAAAGATGGAAGGAAGAAGAAACTTTACACTCTCCCCAGAAGCCAAAATTTCTCCACATTTTCTTTTTTATTTAGAACCCACTGGACTTAAAATTCACACTGTTTTCAATCAGGACTATAGCTATATGTATGAAGGATGGAGCCCAACACAGTCGAGTATCAGAAAGGTCTCACCTAAACCTTCCAGTTATTTTTAATTTATTCTCATTGATCTAAATGTATATCACTTAGAACAATGGCATATATATTTCAGCCATGGATGCCTCTAAAATGAAATATGAGGGGACAATAATTAAGTTTACTTCAAAAATACAAGTTATAGAATGAAATTTTAAACTTCTTGTTCTCATCTTGATTTATGCCAACTTCATGGTCTATCAAAGTTCATTATGTAAGGGTTACATAATGGATACCATGTAAGAACATGATTCCAGCAACATGAAATGCTTTGGATTTATCCCTATCCCATCAATATTGACAGTGGGAACTTCTCACATTTTCAGGTGAACCTATTAATTCTACAGTAAAAATAGTGTATAAGTATATACATACATCTTCCCCATGCAATTTTCTTCTTATTCTTGCTCAGTGCAAGCCAGAGAGGTTTCACTTGGGTGCCTATTTGGAGTCAGCTTCTTTCAAGCAGCTTTCATCATCTTCTCTAGAGCTTGTCTCCTTTCACTTCTCCACCACGGAGTTACCCTAACTTTAAGTTTCTCATGAAATCCTTTAGGAGCAAGAAGAGACATAAAAATATAACAATACCAGCTCTCCATAAAAAAAATAGAAAACAAACTAATTTCAAAATTATATTCAGTAACAGTTGTTTATAATAAAAACACCAATTTCTTAGAATTGTTCATCAAATTAATGTTTCTAAAACCTTGGATAATCCAATCTAGAATCATTCAGGATTCTTAGTAATTTTTAGGATCAACTAATAAGGAGGCCAGACAAAGAAGGGAGATATGGGTCATCCTGTGTTACTTACTCCCCAGACTCTTGTTTTCCACATTGGACACATATTCTCTGTTTCAAAATAATAGAAAAGGTTTCTATGAGAGGTTCACAGGTTACTACATGCAACAAAGAGAGTTTAAGTTATGAAACAGCTATGTCTTCTAACTCAGAGAGTTGTATAGCTAATGTGACATGCTCCGTTAATTATGTGTGTTTACCTAAACAATTTTAATCCAGGAGTATTAAGATTATGCAATATCTTAATAAGATAGATAATAACTAGTATTATTAATCTATTTACCCAGACATGCAATCATCATGTTTACAAAGAGATTATACCAGATCACCTGTCTTTTTTCCTTTCCTCTAAAGTGTCCCATCACCCATCAATCATGGAAGAAATTAATCACCAGCCAGCTGTAATAACTTTTTCCTGCCTTCTCTACCATCTGACCTTGGTCAATATTTCCTTATTAAAAATTTAAAAGATATTCGAATATATTTTTTTGCTACATTTCCTTTGGCCTTGTATATACTACCAATCTAAATAGCTTATTTACCCCAGGAGATGTCCATTTGCTCCAAATTCCATTGGTAAGGTTTAATCCCAATAATTTGCTTTAAATCTTTCACTAGTCTATTTGAAGAATGAATAGCAACTATCAAGTGTTTTATTCTCATTATATTTTTTCATCTCTTTATTTTTCTTACTAAAATATTTTGATTCATTGGACTGAAGGGCACTCCTGATGATAGAACCAATCTATGTGGATGCAAATATATTTGATTGTCCAATCAGAGACCTTACCGAGTATCAAGCTTTATTCAAGAGGCACAAGCAAAGTAGAGGTCTAAGGCTTCACATATGTCATCCCAGGTCCTTTCTTTCTACATTGGACATGTGATCTCTGTCTTAGAGTAACAGATGAGCTATCTACTGTGCTTTATTAATCATCTCACACAGCAAGCAGTATTTAATTTATGAAATATCTCCACTCTATATACCAAAAAGTATATTAAAACTCATATTTATCTTAGACTTTATTTCATTAAGGTGCTCATAGTCTCTCAAAATCGAAGGATAAAAAATTGACCACCTATTCAAACCACCTTCTTTCTATGAGATTGTAATCTGAAACACACTTGCATAATTGCAGAATTTTTAATATATTTTCTAAATCTAGTTTCATTAGTTTTCTCTTTCTTAATTTCCATGTACATATAAATCTATAAACATACATATATGTTAAGGACATTAAGATATGTATATATAAGATATGTAATGTACATTTGTATATATTTAATCTTTTAAAAAATTCTCTACCTTGGTCCTCATGTGTGCAACCCCAGAGTAAACAGAAAATGAGCTTCACTTTGGGACTATCTACAATTTCGCAAGTCTCCCACATTCATAAGAACAAACTCTCTACGTGAACTTTATGTAAATTTCCCCTACTCCCAATTATCTGCTATTTACTCAGTATTTCTCTATCTCCAGCACTGTCCCAAACTGTCTTTTTTTATCCTGGTGCTACCATTTATTTTCCAGGATCTGGTTCCTTAGGCCTTTAAATACTATCTCCATGGAGACTAAACCTTGTAATCTGCCTTAAAAGATGTAAAAGTAGTTGTTAGTCTTGCTGTTTCTAAGCCTATGCTCTCAGTTTCCCAAAACAAGTCCCGTCAAGTGATACTTTCAAAAAATATCTCCTTCTGAGTGGCAATTACTATTCCAGTGACTACACAGACTTTCCTTTTCCTGACCTCATTTGGCAAACTTCACAACATCAATATCAGAATAAATTTAACTTATTATTTCTTTACCTCAGCAGTAAGATTCCATTTCCCTTTCACTCTCCCCTCCCCATACTTACAGGTATTTTTCTTTATCATTATTATTTTTTTAATAAGTAAAGCACTATCACGATTCCAAAGACTCAAAAGAACAAACTCAATGGCACCACAATTGTGTGGAATGGGATAATGAAGAACTGGGTTTAAGGGGCAAGTGGTATCACCCATATGGTACCCAACAGGGAAGCCTCTGATGTCTCCAAGAAAACACCATCAGAAGGAGAGAGAGAGAGAGAGAACATTAGATCATCTGCCCAACCAAATGACTCTAATGCTGGATTCACCACTAAGTGCCATGTAGAACTGATGGGTGGAAGATAAATGATGGCAAATCAGGTTCAAAGTTGTGATTATTGCACAGGACTGAGCATTTTAATATCTGAATTGAGAATGTTTGTGTAATCGAGCAGTTTCTTAAGAGTAAGCAGATAAATAGAGAATTCTTGAGACCGGCCCAAGTTTTATCTGACAGCAAGAGAAGATGTTCTCCCCTTAAATAGATTTTTAAATGAGAAATAGAAGGCAAAATTTAATTTCGTTAAGATCACATGAAGAGTAGCTTGTTCAATAAGCTGGTTTCGTTGCTAATGGTACATATCTATTAATTTTCTTGAAAGAGATCTTATTAATATATAAACATCATAAAGGCAAACACACTGAGTATCAGCCATCTGTATACTGGTTTAAATGTGGCCCTAGTAATAACAAAAATCTTTAGTAAACATGATAGGTATCTATAATTTGAAGATCATTTCTCACTCTCTGTCCATTGAGAACACATTACATATAATTAGATGTATGTCAACATATTTACCAAGCCTATTTTTTAGTTTAATGTTAATTAATCTATTTCATAGAAAGAAAAAGTGAAGCATAATGTGAATGAACTGTTTATCTATCATACTTCAAAAGTAATAGGCATAAACTCAAGAAAATCAAATTTCAGGCCATAATCTTAATGAGTAGATAAAGATGTATCAGCATGATCCAGGAACCTCTGGGCATCCAGCAAATTGGCCATATGCTAATTTTTCTGTCAGAGCCATTTCCAGAAGCTAAAATGTAGCTCGACTGGGAAATACTTGTGCTGTGCTCCCACAAGCCTGGTATATTTGTGCTTTCTAGACATCTGGAGACAGAGTAAATCAGACCCAAGAGGAATTTCTACGACTCACTGTAAATAGTAAGTCTCATTTTATAAATTACAGGTTATCAAGCAGGTAGCTGATCTCTAGGGCCCCTTTTCTGCCTTCATGTTATTCATTTTACAAAAGCCCGTGGAAATGTTAAGAATACACTATGAGTGATCCCCAAACACACTAGGAAAGGCTTTTTAGAAAAGACTTTAGAGTTAGACTTTTAAAAATTGCAGAATTTTACAGAGAAACAGAGAATGAGAAAAAGAAAGATACTCCAGGCAGAGGGAATAGTACTATCCACTATCAAAAACATGAAGCTCACCTTATATACTTAGGAGGACAGGTTTGCTGATGCAGGAGGAGCCTAGATCTCCTGGCTTGGCTCCTGTTTCCTTTTCCTACAACTTCAAGCTGCTTCTGGGCTTAAGGTTTCTGTAGGCTGGGAGCTACCAAGAGTTGAAAATGAATTAAGTTCAGTCCCCTGGAGATCAATTACGGTTCTCCAGAGTGTCCTTGAAAGAGTCTTGGAAAAGTCTCAGTATTGAGATTCAAAGTGGAGGAGTATCTCTGGGCCTCGAGGATTGTACCCCAGAGTCATCTATCAGTCTGTTACCATCTCCCAGTAACTGACTGCAGAGGAAGAAAGTAATTGAATGCCCACAGGGAACCACCTTCTGAAATTTCATTGTTGATAAGCATCTAATTCTTTGCTGTTAATCAGAAGAAAAGAAAATCAGACCACAGGGAAAACCACAAATGAGAGTCTCTAGTATTATGATAAACTCTTCTATCCATATATAGAAGAGTTTTGCTCTATATGAGAATAATTGATATTGACTTCCTTAATTTCAATTTTTTTAATATTCTTCATTCTCTCAATATCTCCTTAGACTTATAGCACATATATCTTATAAAATCATCACTGCATTTGTTTATTTTCTCTTATAACAAAATAGATTTAGAAATTTTACTCTCTAGAATATATATTTTGATTGGCATGTTTTCCTATTTCTGAAAGTTATTTTCTACTGTTTTTAAAGTGTTGACTTTATAATTTTCATGAAAATCATGAAAAAAGAACAAATGTAAAACTGCATGTCTCTTATTCAGAATAAGTTTCAATGTATAAAAACTCACGTTGCATCTATTTTATACAAGAAATATTATATTTTTAGTAAAATAGTAAGGATAGCAATAGGTCAATTTTATTCTACTTCTGCAAATATAAAATATACAAATAGAACTAAAATTGAGTATTTCATGTTGCTGATTTTATCTTTGCCATTGAAATACGTAAATTTTACTTTCTGTATATTCTATTTTTGTCCTTCACTTTCTTCCTTCAACATTTTCATAAATAATATTAATTTTTATCCACGTTTTTGTTTGATCTCTTGGATGTGCTTAAGATTTTATCTATAAATCTATTCTTTATCTTATAACAATGGAATGTAAAATTTTCTGAAAATGGTAATAGAATCAATTCAATGACTTTATAATTTAAATACTGATGAGAGACTATAACAGTTTAATTTTCAATATACTCTCTTTTTAAAGACTTTTTTAAAATTAATTTAACTGTGAAATATAATGAATCTTTAGCCATTGGAAATAATGTTTTTCTTTAACAATACACATATCTTTTGCCACAAATACAATTTCTTTAAAAGTCTATGAATTAATATAAATAAGATGAATTAAATTTACCAAGCATAAAACAATTTTTCTATGGAGTTAATTTTATATACTATATCAGGTAGGAATTTCATCCAGTTGTTATTAAGAGATATCCTAAAACAGCAGTTTCAATTATATTATAATAAGGATTGATTATTTCTCATAAACAAAGAAAAAAAGATAGTCACGCTCTTTAAGCTCTGTCATGTTTATAGTCTGACTCTCATTCTTATTATCTCAAAAAGACTGCCAGGTATTGGACATTATATACTTATTTCAAGCTAAATAAAAAAGAAAAATAAAAGTTTATAAATATGTATGTAAAATGAAACATTTTGCTTTAAAAAGCCACTCCTGAATATCATCTACTTCTACTTACATTTCATGATTTAGGATTGTTTCATTTAACCACAGATAATCATAAGGAAAACTAGGAAATATATTCTTTTTAGCTAGGTACACTGCTATCCTTAATGAAAGCATGTTGTATCAGCAAGCATAAGAGGTAGATATATATCAGATGGATAATCAAATGTGTTTTTTCTCCACATTTATCATATTTGCCCTTAAATTGATAATTCACAGTTGAGTTATACAATATAGGAAGAATGTTGGCTGGACTTTCCACTCCAAAAAAGATAATAAGAATAAATTTAAATACTTATATAACATCTTACGAGTTGTGTTACAGGAGCAAGATGATTAAGAATTTGAAATTTGGGTCAGTCAAACTGGTTTCATTCCTTACATTATCACTTATAAACTGTAACTTCGACAGGTTTTTAACTTGTCATTCAGTTTCTTCATCTGCAATATGTGATAATAAGTTGGCTACCATATAAAGTAACATAAGCTTTATATAAGTTAAATTATGGAAAATGCCAGGACAGTTTCTGGCATAAATAAAGCTTAGCTGTTATATAACAAAATAATTAAGAAATTTGCAAATTATAACTGAGCTATGTTAAACTATAGAAATGATACTCTCCTTGAAAATATAAATTCCTGCTTCAGGAATATTACAAGAATGCTCTGATATTATTTTTTTCTATAATTCCATAAATCTTGTGGATTTGCTTAAGATATTCTATTAAAATGGCAGTCAAAGAACACTTAATAGAGGAGGGAGTGAGGTTAGATGCGGGGAGGAGGAAAGAAAAATAATTTAAATCATTTCTTCAATTAAAAAATAAAAAGTAAGAAACACTTCATAATTGAAAATGGCATGTGTTAATTTTTTTTAACTTGGCATTTTAACTACTTCGAGTATAGTGATGATGTTTGAAAATCAAGTAAAGGCTTGAGTACTGTAATACTTTCTGATCTATTGTAAATTGGGACAAAATAAAAATCTATTTTACAATTTCTGTCTCTCTACAATAGAAGAATGTTGGAACACGTGGATGTGATACAATCAATTTTGTCTAAAATTTGAATGGAAGATAAATGCTGAATGATGAGTGCACATGCCCCATGACATATGCAAGATATAAAGAATGTGTCCAGAATAAAGAAGTGAGGAGGATCCTGCAGTCTATTCTGACCGAATCCCTTTTTGGTCCTGAAACACCCTTCTGCCATCACTTTTGAAAGACCACAGAAAATTACTTATTTCAGTATTCCTGGGTTCACAGTATCTAGAAAGACTTCATTTACTAAGGGTAAAAGATTGTAGAAATAGAGATATTTTCCTTGTTTTGTGCCCATATATTAAACTCAATATTACTGAAAATGAGATATTCAGAAATGAAAATTAGAGATCTGCATCTGTCATTGACTTTGGACAAATACCTGAAAATTATCTGTATTTCAAGTTCTTATGTCTGGAGATAATAGCGTGTCAACTTTATGACTCAGAGTTGCTGTGATTAGAAACAAGAAAATTAAGATAGTTGTCATTTGGATATTCCATAGCATTCAGTGTCATTCAAAGGCTAGTGTGTCCTTAGCCTTTGAATGTCATCAACAAGACCAAAAATATAGTTATAAATACCAAATCAGTATATAAACAAAACAAAAGGAAAAATGGGGGTACACAGAATAAAATGAGAAAAGGAAATGTGACTAGTCTTTCGCAAAGAAGAATACACAAAACATAAAATACGAAAAAGACTAAAGATAATAAATATCATTTCATGTGATTTATACAAATATCAGAAAATTAGAAGCTTGTATTCTTATAATACATACTTCAGGTTTTAATTTTTATATTATATTAGTACATATATTTTGTAAAATTTCTTTTACCTTAAGCAGTTTTCCTAGTGGAAAAAAATAAAATTCCGGAAGTTAAGAACTTGAGCTTTTTTGGTTATAAATCAAAGTTTCATATAGTTATGCTATCACAAATAAAAAGTATTAAACTGGTAAATGTGTTTTACTGGAGTTCATACATATCACTGGAGAATAATAAAACTAATATTTCAGGGCATTTATTTGAAATACTACACTTATAGAGACTTTCTGTTAAATGTGACAAATTTCAAATATACAAACTTTACAAGGGAAGCTCTGATACTTCTGAGTGTTTGTGATATAAGCATTTTTATAAATGTCACAGTTATTTATTCTATAAACACTCTTTATTTCTTTACTGACAAAGTAATTTCCATGCCAAAGTAGATAGATTCCTAAAGTTACCTTAGAATCTGCCATGTCCTGGTTCCTTAAACCCAACAGTTGGATATACTCTGTTTATTAACTGTGCTTACTAATTATATCTCTGTTAATTTGTTGGTATTTTATTAAGCAGGTAATTGATTTCCTCTCTTTTAAACAATCTTACTGCTTTCCTTTTTCAGGCTATAGCCTTTCTGCTCTTCTGAATGTCCTAAATTTCATCACAACTTTTACCTCAACATTACCACCTCCTTTTATTTTACATTCTACTTTCAATTTAAAAATTCTAACTTTAGTTTTCACCACCCTAAATGGTCATGTTTCCTCAGTGGAAAGATCTGATCTCTCTCTGTAAGGCTGTTTAGTTCTAACTTATCACAACCTATCCACAATTCTCTATGCTATGAAGCTACACTTTTGTGGACCTTGAAATCAGTTACTACTTCAATAAGAGGTTGCTGTTTTCCCCAAGAAAGCTCATCTCCAGATGCTTCTGACCTAAGAGATTTCTAACCCTCTTGCTTAACCTAATTATCTCTTTAAGTATCAGTTGCTTATATAATTAGACTTGAATATTATTTTGTATCTTTTTTTTCTCAAATAGTTTTCAAAAAGAACAATCCTCTGAATGAGGTTAATCAATCTATTTTGAATGACTTGTATAATAATTTAAAATAATTTGAATTCAATTGAAAGAAAAATTTTAGTCGATGACTTAAACACTGACTTTAAAGGAGTTCATTAGTATAGGTACATCTTTTATTATAGACAAAGGATCCTTGAGGAAATGGACGACTTGTGGAAGAGATAAATATACATGAACTATGATATGCTTATGAATACTTGGTTAGGTATTGATCATAATAAGGAAACATTAACTGTAAAACATGATGACTATAGTTAATAATTGATAACAATATGTCTTATAATTGAAATTTGCTAAGAGGGTAGAATTTAAATGTTCTCACAAAAGGAAAGAAGGAAGTAAAGAAGGAAGGAAGGAACAGAGAAAGGAAGGAAGGAAAGAAAAGGAAGAAAATTAAAGAAAAAAGGAAAGGAAAAGAAAAAGGATGAAAGGAAAAAAGAAAGGGAGAAAGAAAAAATAAGTATGTGAGATAAAGGATGTGTTAATCAGATGGGGGAATCTTTTCACGATACATACATATATCAAATTGTCAATGTTTATACTTTAAGTATCTTACAATTTCATCATCTTAAATCAGTAATCAATCAATAATACCAATAAAGCTGAAAAAATTCATAATTCAACATTTAAAACCTCAATCAATTTGTTTTTTCAAATTAACACACCTGTATTTGTTTCAAATTTACTACATTTTCCAGAGACTTTTACTACACATTTTTTCTGTTGCCTAGAAGTCTAAACAGACATGATTATGCACATGTCTTGTGAAACAACAACACAAAGATAAAAAATATTAATGTATCAGAGAGAAAACACACATCAGATCTAAGGTAATCAAATGTAAAATTCAATAAGTTCAATAATTGTTTATCACCTATCAAAATAGTAAATCTCTATAAGAAAAGCTTCAGCAGAATTGTGAAAAATGTTGAAAGATTCCAGGGAATCAGCAAAAAGACTATCAGAGAGCCCAGGCCTAGAGTAGGACAGGGCTAGAAATCACTGCCTCTTAAATTGCTGCTGTTCTTCAGACCAGATGAGTAACAAAGCCTTACATAGTGCTGCCTCTGTATGCTAGGCAAAGATAAACCTGCAGTCAAAAGGACC
>NW_011888845.1:2652396-2654785 GCF_000151845.1 Pteropus vampyrus | reverse complement strand
TCAATTTGTTTTTTCAAATTAACACACCTGTATTTGTTTCAAATTTACTACATTTTCCAGAGACTTTTACTACACATTTTTTCTGTTGCCTAGAAGTCTAAACAGACATGATTATGCACATGTCTTGTGAAACAACAACACAAAGATAAAAAATATTAATGTATCAGAGAGAAAACACACATCAGATCTAAGGTAATCAAATGTAAAATTCAATAAGTTCAATAATTGTTTATCACCTATCAAAATAGTAAATCTCTATAAGAAAAGCTTCAGCAGAATTGTGAAAAATGTTGAAAGATTCCAGGGAATCAGCAAAAAGACTATCAGAGAGCCCAGGCCTAGAGTAGGACAGGGCTAGAAATCACTGCCTCTTAAATTGCTGCTGTTCTTCAGACCAGATGAGTAACAAAGCCTTACATAGTGCTGCCTCTGTATGCTAGGCAAAGATAAACCTGCAGTCAAAAGGACCTCTTTTGTCATGCATGTTTTCAATGACCCCAAGTTTTCCTCATTTAAATTGAGCAGAAGAGCTGAGTCATTCAAAAGCACAGTCTCAGCCTCCAGCACCGACCTATTTCAATTATCAACATTTCAACAGGATCCAGAGTGGTGCATTTGTGGAGTACTGGGAGAATGACGAAGAGCAAGCACTGTGGAGCCAGACTACCTGGGTTCAAGAGGCCTTTCCACCTCCCAGATTGGTGACTTAGGCAAGTTATCTAACATATATGCTTTGTTTTCCTCGTCTAAAAAACGGAGAAAATAGTAGTCTTTCAGGGTTGGCTTTAAGACTAAAGAAGTTCATTCATGAAATGCTCTTAGAGTGGACCTGAAATGTAATAAATGTATGAGAATGTTTGTTATTATTATTTTTAGTCCTGTTCAAACTGTGAGGATATATTATTTTATTTTAGGAAGAATAAAAGAAAACATGGACTAGCTAGAGTTTGGAGGTTGAAATGAGGTGGCAATTAATATAAAAGAGTCTATGCTCACTTCCTGCTTTGTGTGTCTGGAGCTGATCTGATTTGGAACAGTGATGTGCAATTTTTTTATATAGTTGAATGAGTAATTGCACATCAACATCCTTTCCCCTTACCGAACATCTCAAACATCCTTTATTATTATCAATTAAGATGATGAAAACATATTATATAAAAACTTAAAAAAAGAAAACATCCATAATTGAATTATGGTAGCAATTACTTTATTTTTATTGTTGCATTTACAGTTAGAAACAAGCTTTAAAGAAATGTAATTGAAGCAGTGAGTAAATGTTGATAGGATTCATTTGCCAACTGACAGGGTGCTCATCTATATAAAATATGTAAGTCCCAACATTATGGGAGTTCATTCTGAATGATCCAGTGCAGTGGGTATATTTTCACAACTTTGTGTTCACAGTATATTTAGTTGTAGATAAGATAGCAACAGATGCTAATGAAAAATTTTCATCCCTCGTTAGGGTATTTATATTCTCATAGGCCTGCTTGTGTAATTGGTTATTTGATATTGTTCTCTAAATTCTATAGCAAGATATCTAGTCATTTGACTAACAAATTGAAAAACAATGCAAATATTTTTAGAGGTACAATATATGATTTTAGTTTTGAGTATTTGGAGCTAATTTTACACAGGAAATAAAAAAGAATACAGATATTTTTGACTTGTCTATTAGACTTCTACATTTATTGACCTCAATGTTCTAGGGACACAGTAATGAGCTTTATAAACCAGAATAGTAGAATAACATGTTTGAATGTAAATTCAGTGTTGTATACTCTCTTTTTACTGTTTCTTTGTTTTGTTTTGGCATTTTTGATACCAACAAAAAAATCCTTTACTTTAAATGTTTTTCACTGTAGATTCAATTACATACATAAATATTTACATTTTATTTCACTATGATACAATTATTCCCAAAACCTTATAAATCCCTATAATAAAGTAAATATTTCCATTTTTATTAATATTGAATAAAGAATAGGAAGAAACATTCCTATGTAGGTTTTCTTAAGTACAACTTGTTCTAAAAAAAAATGTGATTATAGTATACTAAAACTCTTTAAAATAGTGCAAGTCATTTGACAAATGAAAAAGATGGCTGGGTTCACCCATCCTTATGAAAAAGTTAAATTGAGTTAAATTCTGTAATAAATAAATTCAAATATTGTTTGCAACCATGAATACAAAAATGCTCAAAATGCAGAGAAAAAAATTGTGAGAGTATGCTTGAACAATTTGACCTATTCAATTTTAATAGGCTATTTAGAACAAATGTGCACTAAAACAATAAAACAGTAAGTGCAAGAAGTATGAAGATTAAAATTCAAAGTTTAAAAAATGCTTGAAACATGAATACTTTTTTCTCTGGAATAAACAAAAGAAA
>NW_011888845.1:2629610-2652346 GCF_000151845.1 Pteropus vampyrus | reverse complement strand
TGTTTTGGCATTTTTGATACCAACAAAAAAATCCTTTACTTTAAATGTTTTTCACTGTAGATTCAATTACATACATAAATATTTACATTTTATTTCACTATGATACAATTATTCCCAAAACCTTATAAATCCCTATAATAAAGTAAATATTTCCATTTTTATTAATATTGAATAAAGAATAGGAAGAAACATTCCTATGTAGGTTTTCTTAAGTACAACTTGTTCTAAAAAAAAATGTGATTATAGTATACTAAAACTCTTTAAAATAGTGCAAGTCATTTGACAAATGAAAAAGATGGCTGGGTTCACCCATCCTTATGAAAAAGTTAAATTGAGTTAAATTCTGTAATAAATAAATTCAAATATTGTTTGCAACCATGAATACAAAAATGCTCAAAATGCAGAGAAAAAAATTGTGAGAGTATGCTTGAACAATTTGACCTATTCAATTTTAATAGGCTATTTAGAACAAATGTGCACTAAAACAATAAAACAGTAAGTGCAAGAAGTATGAAGATTAAAATTCAAAGTTTAAAAAATGCTTGAAACATGAATACTTTTTTCTCTGGAATAAACAAAAGAAACGTTTACTATAACTACTGAATGTGTCAAGAAATATGACTAGATATATGAATGTACTTGCATATCATGTGTTGTGAATTCAGCCTTCAGAGAAAATCACCAAGGGGTTTGACTTTGGGAGAATAGTGAAGGGTTTTGGATTATTTGTGCATTCACATAGAGAGCTTTTTTTCTCTCCTTTCTTTGAATACAGATATAAGTTAAATTAAAATGAAATCTGAGGACTATTAGAAATATATAGTAAACACTGTCATTCTGAAGATTCTTATTGATGGCAGCTTATTGTAAGATGATTATATCTTCATATTAGTAGGATCATTCCTAGAGAAAGCCATTGACTATAATGTTTAAAACATGCTTTCCATGTTTTTTATAGTTATAATATTCAAAGAAAGAACATCTTTAGGATAAAAAACTAAACTTCAAAGGCAAAAAATTTGTTAGAACCGAACAGAAGTATTTGGGGATGTAAATGACCACTATATGTTTTTTATATAATATACTCTTTTTCCCTCACATTAAGGCAGTTATAGACGTAAAGAAGTTACTTAAAAATACACAATAAAAACTTCTCAAACAAAATAGTTTGAATTAAAATTGAATTGCCTAGACTCCTAATAGCTGTATCAAACCATAAAGCTTGGTTTTTAAATATATTTTTCTATGACCATAAAGCCTTGGGAAATTTGACATATTTATAAATAAATTTATTCAAAGATAAAAAATGATTCAATAACTAAAATTTCTACATGTACAATCATTTTGTATTGATTTGAAATCATACATAATTATATATTTTAAAAATACTTCTCGTTTCAAAATTATATAATTATGATGAATTAACGGCAACATTCTACAACATAAAATTTTTTAAAAACTTTTTTGTATGTAGTCGTATTGCTACATCCTGAATTTCATTTATTTGTAGATTCTATATATAAGAACTCAGGAATTTATCCACAAATGGATTAGACACAGAGTAGGTACTTAAGGTTACTAATAAATATTATTATTATTTAAGTCATTTTAAAACCTGAATTAAATTGATCTTAAGAAGATCTAGTTAGATTTGCTAACATGGGCTGTTACTGTAATCTAATAAAAATGTAAATATTAAATATTGAATAAAAATATTGAACTGCAGTAACAGCCAGTGGCTAACATTTTAGTAAAGTCATAAAGGAGGTAAAGAAACGCACAAGAAATATCTGGGAATAGATCATCTAAAGTAAAGGAAACAGCATTTTTCAAAGTTCCTGAGGAAGAAGCTTGCCATACCCATTGTAGTAGCTATGGCCAGAGAGGAGGCAGCAAAAAAGTACATGAGAAGGGATGAGGCCAGAAATGTGACAAGACAGTAGGTCACTCTGAGAACATTGGCTTCTACCCTGTAAGATATGGTAGACAGTATGTTATACTACTTGCATTTTCAAGGCCTTGTTGTCCCTGAGGGAAAAATAGACTATGAGAGCATAAAAGTGGAGTCCGAATAACCAGTTCAGAAGAGATTGCAGTAATCCAAGATATGGCGACTGTTGGTACCTGAGTGGCAGTGGCGGAAGTGATAAGACATGGTCAGATACTGGCTATAGTTTAAAAGTAGGGCCAAGAAAACTTACTGAAGGATTGGGAGTGTTGAGTTTATTGTGTTTATAAAACAATACTTTTAATAGTGGAAGTCTTCTGATTTTAGATCCTTCTTTCTTAACATGGATTTTCATACAAATTATCTTTCATGGTTCTTCTGCTAAAATGACATGATCGTTATGAATCAATAACTGAGAAAAACCACTACAGTTCCACATGACAGCTGCCTCCCAAATAAGAAATGTGAATATTATCCACAGCAGGATTGTAACCACAAGCAGAAGAAAATTAGACAAAATAAATTGAAAACTGGTACATTTGAAGTATAACTTTAAAACTAATTATTGTTATTAAGGCACCTAATTTTCTGTACTTTCTCTTTCTCTAGTCGTTCTAGCTAATTTTACTGTGCATTCTATTTTAGCCTTCCACTAGGGTGTTGCCATATCTTTCCCTCTGGGAAAGATATAAAGATATTTATTTCTTGAATTTACTTACTTAATGAACTTTCTCTTTTTTATGGGTTATACCTGTTTTACCTATCAGACAGGTCTATTTTAAAATCTCTCTCCCACAATTTTCTTTCATAAAATGATTCATAAATCAGCATTTATTTATTCAACTAATTGAAAATATCATTTTACTATTGAGTTTGTTAGTGTTTGATATTTAAGAAATTTTATACAATGTTATATATTAAACTTAATGCTATATTTCCTAATAATTCTAATTGAATTAGATATCTCTAAGGTCCCTTTCACATTAATTTAATAATTTCCTGACTTTAATTGCCTAAATTTTGATTTTCCTTTGCTACTTGATAAAGATCAAAGACTGGGCAAAATCGAACAGCTAATGATATCTGTAAAAGTAATATATATGGCCAGATTACTGAATACCATGCTTCGCTGATGTCAAGCCATTCTGCCACAAAGAACATTTCTGAGACTTCTAAAGTTAAATATTGATCCACACAGAGAACTTAACACTTTTTGTCCTTATTATCTCAGTAGATAGCCATAGACTCTTCATTGTCTCCATAGTACTTGTACCCACCATATATCTTAGTTGTGTACTTATTTGTCTGCCATGTATGTTCCTCATATATAGTTCTTGAATTCCTTTTGTCTTGTAACCTAGCAGTTTGGCTTGTAGCACTTGCTTAATGAATGTTCATTAAATGGTCGGAGGGACATTACTGAAGGAGAGCTACAAGGCAGCAGGGCACCCTACATTGCTACAAGAAGGGTCCGATCACATAGTGACAATTTTCCCATCTTACCTCCGTCTATCTTTGGGCATTCCTACTTTTCAGTTGCCATTTGTGATTTTTCTATTATTAATGTTTAATTCTAAATAATCGTGAGTACTTTGTGAGATCACATGATCTGGCTTAGCCTCCTAGAAATGGAAATGCAAGAAAAAAGCAATTAGGATCCTCATGTGTATAAATGTGTATTTAATAATTATTTGTATTTTATATATACATATATATGAGAAAAGAATTTACTATTTATCTCCAAAAATTTATTATAACGCATAAGTAGTCTGAACCCTTAAAGAGAACAGTTGACACTTTGAAAGACATAATTAACCACGCAAATCCTAAAAATTATACAACAATTTTACACTTACAGGAGTGAGAGAGACAATCTCCTTTGGGTACAGAACATCTCTTGAAAACAAGTGTTTGGTCAGTCTCTAAATGTGGATTTATTTCTGCAACATAATTTTAAACAATGAAAATTACTATGGAAAATATATTCACAAGAAAAAAAAAAATTCTTAAAGTCATTAGTGTCACAAAAAAACAGAAAAGCATTTCAAGGGGGAGGGAGAGAGAGAGAGAGAGAGAGGGTGTGTGTGTTTGTGTGTGAAATCACTGAAGACCTGTCAAAAAATGTTTAAGAATCACATTTCAAATTATACTACGTTCATTAAACTTGAAGGGATAAAATGTGAGTGGATTTATTTATTTGTATTTTAATGCTCACATTTGTTTGTATCTCTTTAATTGGATATTCTTTCTCTTTTACACTTTTTAGTCAATACAGCATCAGTAGAAATCAAATAACTAAATGATGTGCTGGGATGTCTCTATGCATGAAAGAACCGTAACCTGCTCATGGTAATGTGGCTCATTTAAATTTCTCCACAATCAATACCTGTGGGAAAAGGGAACAAGTCAATTGAGAAAGAAAATTAGAAAAATATATGAAAAACTTAGAAAAGTAGGAAAATAAGATATTGGAGGTAGGGGGAAAGCTAAAAGATTAATGATCCTGAAGAAAATGTATACATCTAGTTCTGAGTAACTGTGTCATTATTAAAATAAACTGTATGGACTGTATAGAGTAAGTACATCACCAAGAAGAAATTTAAGAGGGTATTAAAGACAAAGCAAAAGTTCACAATGTTTCTGAAACTGTATACAGAATTCTGGGCTAGTAGTCCACATTGTGCCTAGGTTGGCACTGGTAATCTTGAAAACCGTGTGATTCTAATTTGTTTTGGGAATCACAAATAAACACTTCTTTTAGAGGAATACTACATTTTTAAATTACCTAGATGAGTAAAGAACACTTAGCATTATATAATTCATTGATTTTGATTTTACTTGGCTTCCAGAAATTCTGGAACCAGCATTCTGTTAATGACAAGAAACCTTCCTTTTAAAGGGGAACAAATGTATATACCAATATTTATAAATCTGTTCACTATACCCTTACAATTATATCTATATTATTAGCTTAAACAAAACATGCATTTACCGTATTCATATCACTTTGATTTTACCAAACTTATTTTGGGGTTAATATACCATAACAGCAGATGAGATGGTATTGTACAGAATTATGTGGGAAAAAAATCTAGTTTTCTGTCCTTTCTGGACTGTACCAAAAGCATTTAAAAATACTCAGGACTTCAATATTGCTATAGAAAGCTCAAATTTCTTTGATTCAAAATATCATTATCAAGAAAAAAGCCAGAATTCATAATCCTTGGGGCCAATGCACATTCAGGCTAATCACATTCAGTACTTTTGAGGTCAGAATTTATATCTGAGTCTAAATCAATATTAATATTCCTTCTCGGCACTTGGTAGATGAAAAATGTTTTTTGCAAGGGAAGAGTTTCTATTACTTTTATTAAATAGTAGTTAGTTCGCTGCACTTTCCTTAGATTTAAAAAAGATATTGTAGAAATGGCTATGTTTATAGTTTCAGAAGTTGCAAGAAGTGCTTTTGAGAAATGATATTTTAACTTTATGGGATTCTATGACTTCACAATAATAGTATTTTCACTCAGTTCAATATGCTTCTTCCTTAAAAATCTAAAAGTGTTAAAGTATACTAGCTCACTGGTCTTCATAACAATCTCATTAGGTCTGAATAGATTCCTATTTGATAAATCTTTGAAGAACCTGCTTCAGATGAAGCAGACTTATTGTTCTCCAAAGCATAGATTAATTCAATCCTCGACCAATCTCCTTTATGAGAATGGGAGCCCGTGAATCACTTTTTCTATATCTAAGTTCAGAGATAGAACTTCTTCCTATACTTATATGGATTTTCCCTCCCAAGGAATAATCATCACAGGGTCGGGAGGCAGACAAGGTAAGTTGCACAGGGAATAGTCCTGCCCATTTTACCATACTCTTCCCCAATTTGCCCGTCACATTTCTTACCCTTTTTAAGAGTATACTGTTTTGTCAATAAAAGGAGAGAAAATTGAGAAAGGGAGAAATGTCAGAGAATTATTTTTTCCTACCCTCTTGAGCTAAAGATCATTTTCAGCTAAGATAATTTTAGAAACATTAAAAAAATTTTGGTGTATGAAAAAACATCTAAGAAGCATATTAGAACAATCACACACTCCTTGTTGTGCATCAGGCAATACAGTATATTAATTTCCTTGTTCGAAAAACCTCTCCAGTTGTGTCTTATTGGAGAACATACAGTTATTTACAAATTATTTATGTTCCTGAATGTTCACAGCTGTCACACCAGTCACCCCATGGCATATAAAATAACTGGTTCTTTTAAGACACACTTAGCAGCTGCTGCTGTATCTAAGAGCATATAAAGAAGATAAGACTACTTCACAAATAAGGGAAACTCAGCAGTTGAGTGACAGATCTGTATTTCATGAACTAGCACAGTCTAAATGTCACTTATAAAGGATTTACTTTTGCAAAACAGAGTCAAATTTTACTTTTTACTCTCTAAAAAAATAAACAACTATAACAAAGTAATAGCAGGTTGTGTAATTATTATGAACTCATAACATCAAATGTTGGATTCCTCTTTTGGACTGTTTAAATTTCATGAACTGTATTTTAAATTTCATAGAGAATAAAAACAAATAAACAAAAATGTTGTTTTTGGTCTCTTGGTAAAAATTTGATTATTCATCAGCTAAATGGCCTTATCTGCCAAAGAATCTTATGTCCTCATTTGTTTTGCCTCCTACTTTACCCCTCAGGAAATGTTTATAGCAAGAAGAAAAAAGTCATAAGACCTTTGAGAGTTATTCTATTCTATTGCTTGTTGCTAAATTTTAACCATATTTAGTTTTTGCTCCTGTGGCTTAAAGTTCTGCCTCTTGCCCTAGTTTTCCAATTTCAATCCAGTCCCATTATAACAGATCCCTATGCTCAAAGTGAGATAGTGTCTTTTTGCTTGATTCAGTAGAGTAACCTTTTTATTTCTCACATCATCCATCTGTATCTGGACCTCAGGATAGGTCCCCTATTCCATAGCAATTGTATTCACAATCTTAAAGTAAATCATTTGGAACAACATACCTGGGAATTATGTCAGATATACTTTTCAGTGCATATATTTTCCCTTGGGATAGTTTATGTAATGCAAGAGCAGAAACAAATTGAGTAAGTCTATTTAATAGAGACTCTGAAAGCTCTGCCTTGCTATCATTGAAGACGAGAGCTGTCAAGAAACAAGCACTGAAAAGATGCATGCTGCTCTCTGCTCAGTGATGTAAGCAGAACAATCTTGGACAGAAGGACCAATATTAGACCATAGAATAGTTAGCACGAAATGGTGAAACGATTAATTCCTCAGATGTTAACTCAATGTCACAAAGGAAAAAGGAAGGAAAACAATAGAGCTACAACAATCTTGTAAACATTATGTAGATAATAGATTAATAAAGAGTAAGAAAAATGAAAAAGAGAAATACTTTCAATTCACCTCATGCTAAATGTGATTGGAAATAGCATAGCATTGCAAAATTGCTTTTATTTTATTTTTTTAATTTTTGCAATGGAAGGAAAGTTGGTATTTTTATGCTGCCATCTCAAGTCTATCATTTACTTTCTTTCCCAGACACCAGGCTGACATAAAGTGTAAATTGCAGGAATAGAGATGGTTTGAGATTTGTATTTCCTTACAAGATAAATCAGGAGCAACTTAAATGCTTCTAATTCAACAATATAAGAAAAAAGGTAAATTAAATAACAAAGTAAGCCCTCTGTAACGTGCTTCTGAGGGCAGTAACTTGGGAAGAAAGAATCATACTTCAAGGTAAACCACCTTCACAGTACAGACAAGCACCACATGATTAGTTTGAAATTGTCACACCACATTGTGGGGTTTATCCAGGTGATTTCACCAATCTGGTTTCATTTTAAAGCCAGAAGCAACTTAAATGCTCCATTTTCGTATTCCAAAGTAGAAGTTCAAATTGTCTTAAGAACATAGTTGTTAAGTCTGAAAAGAAGAGGTAATCATGTCCTTTGGATTCAAGTCACCTACTTATTCTCTCTGAGCGTTGCCATGTTTAAATTCAGCTGCTGTGCCAGCTTTCATTGCCTTCACTATGAGAGAAGTTAGAGTTAAGCTTGGGAAGATAATTAGAATTATTACTTCCTGAATTAATGAACTAGACCTTGCTGTCTCTCATGTCAGTAAAACAAGAAGTTGAAGACAGGTAAAGAGTCACTTGAAAGGCAGAAAAATATGCAGTGCAAGCAAATATTATAGTAACTGAATGCAAGGGGAGGCTTTTCAGCCTATACAAATTGAATTTACATTCCTATATTGATCAAAGTTCTTTTTTCTCTCTTCCTCAAATTCTTACTAATGTTTCCTATAAAAATAGGTTGTGGCATCTGAGATCCAAGCTGTTGCATACATAAATCTCATAAACATAATAAAAAATAAGGGAATAGGAGAGGCAGGAATTCATATTCGTTCCTTAAGGCCATTACCAGCTTACATGTCATTATTTTATGTCTTTCTGAAACCAATATGCAGTGACAACAATCATTTCAAAAACTAGTTAAATCAATCTAGAAACCAATCAGCTCATTCTGAGACCCATAAAATATCCTGAGATTTGAACTTAACTTATACAACTATTTTTGTAGTTATTTTGTATAGATGTTGTGAGTATCCAGTTGGAAAGTAAGGGGTGACTAATAAGATTTATACAGCTACCATTATTAATACCTCTTTGCCTAATGAAGTTAAAATGCTTCACGATTTTTACATTTAGGCTCTAAATATGAGGATATAATATTATATTATTCAATTCAAATCTGAAAAATAATCTTCTTCACAATGTTAGCTAAATGCATGTACTCTATAAATGTTTATGTTGTCTTGAGGCTATGCTCTTCAACTATACAATTGCATTGTCAAATTGAGATTAATTTCAAAGTTTTAAGGATTATTTTAAAGCAGGCAAACAAACATTTACCAAGAATCTCTAACTGGAGTGAAAGGCTTGAGAAGAGCTAATACTGATTGTCACATGGAAGGAAAGTTTAATATGCTTAAATAGAATTATTTTTATATCCTTTATTTTAACTGTATGTCATAAAGTAGAAGAAAATACAAAAGCTACAATAATACAAATGTGTAATGTTTAATTGTCTCAATTGTATAAAAGGACAGATCACATAGTGCTGACAGTTCATTTTAACAATACCTAGACTTAGAAAATTCAAAGATTTTAGTAGCTCTGTGCCAAGAAGTGGAGGTAGGGACAAAGAAGACCAAATATATATTTCTTATATTAATGTTTTCAAGCTTCCGGTCAAGATGGCAGAGTAGGTTTGTGCTTGCCTCCTCTTAAAAATACATCATAATTCCAACTAAACTACAGAATAGCCATCATTTGGAGTCACCTGAAGTCTACCTGAACAGAAGTCCTACAACTAGAGACACACAGAATAGGCTACCTCAAGCCTGGTAGGAGGGTCGGGTACACGGAAAGAGCTGGTCTCACACCTATATGTGGCAGTTGAAAATCAGGAGGGGTAGTGCAACTACAAAGATTTCCCCAAAGAGTGAAAGATCCCAGCCCCACACCAGGCTTCCTAGCTCAGGGTTCCAGTGCTGAGAAGCGAAGTCTTCACAACTTATGGCTGTGAAAACCAACAAAGATTTGGGCTGAGTGAGACAGAGGGATGCTGGAGTCTCAGGCATTCCTTTTAAGAGACTTAAACACAAACTTACTTGCTGACAAATTCATTCACTCTGAGCTCCAATGCTGGGGCAGCAGCTCAAAAGGTACCAGGAACATACAAAGAGGAATTGAATTGTCTGACTTCAGGGTAAAAGTTGGAGAGACAGCTTTCTCCCAAACAGAAGTAGTGGCAGAATCCATTGTCTCTTTTGTTGAGCCCTCTCCCCTCCTGGCATGCAGACCCATGTTACTGCCATATCTGAGTCTCCATCAACTTGGCTAACACTGGTTGCCCTGTTCTAGTAGTTCCATGAGATTCTACTCAACTTGTAGACGCAAGTCACTTTGTGGTTTTTCCATACAAACAGCCTGTCTTGGCTCATGCTGTGTACTTTCAGAGGTTCACAAAATCTATGCAAGCAGCATCTGGCCTTGGTGTACCCCATACCTTTTGCTGAGTAGCCTCAAACCCAGCACTAGCAACAGTGAGCTTCAGTTTGCAACTTGGCCTCTTGAATCATACCTAAGCTCAGTGTCAGTGGCAGCCATCTGTACATTGCTTGGTGGTTCATGCCAGATGGCCCCAGGCAGGGCACTGGCTGCGGCTGAACTTGGCTTGTAGACCCTAGCCTGCATGCCCAGTATCCAGCTTCAGTCTGAGCCAGGGTACCACCCATTCGAGATGACACCTAAAAAGCAAACTGGGCAGGCACCAGAGTCTTACTAAAGCAACTCTTGCTTTGTAAGGTCAGCCCCTGTACAACAACTCTAGTCACCAGCCAGTCCCCATAACCATCAGCCCGAGAGTCAATCCCTCCCATTGACATACAAACAGCAACTAAGGCTCAACTACAACATGGGAGGGCATGCACAATCCATACAAGGACACACCTGGAGCACCTGGCTTAGGTGACCAGAAAGACTGAGCCCCATGGGACACCTTCTACATAAGGCCATTCTACTAAGACCAGGAGATATAGCAGTCCTACCTGATACATAGAAACAAACACAGACAGGAAGCCAAAATGGGGAGACAAAAACATGTCCCAAATGAAAGAACAGAACAAAGCTCTAGAAAAAAATAAACAAAATGGAGACAAGCAATCTGAGTTAAAAATATTGGTTATAAAAATGTTCAATGAACTTAGCAAAAGAGTAGATAAACTCGGTGACAACTTTAACAGATAGAAAACATGAAAATGGTTAAAGGAAATATAAAAAAGAACAAATCAGAAATGAAGACTACAATAACTGAAAGGAAGAATACCTTAGGAGGAATCGACAGCACGTTAGATGAAGCAGAGGATCACATCAGCTTAGCAGAAAACACCCAAATCAGAATAGCAACAAGAGAAAAGCTCCTTATGTATGCTGCCTACAAGAGACTGGCTTCAGACCGAAAGACACACACGGACTGAAACTAAAGGGATAGAAAATGATGTTTCGTGAAAATGGAAATGAAAAAAAAATCCGGGGTAGTAATACTTACACTAGACAAAATAGACTTTAAAACAGAGGCTATAACAAGAGACAAAGAAGGACCCATTTATCCCACTTTTGGGTATTTATCTGAAGAAACGCAAAACACTAGTTGGAAGAGACATGAGAATTCACATGTTTATTGCCACATTATTTACAATAGTCAAGATATAGAGACTACCTGGGTGTCCGTCAATGGATGAATGGATAAAGAAGAGGTGGTACATATATGCACAATGGAATATTACTTAGTCATAAAAAAGGAACGAAATCTTGCCATCTGCAACATGATGGACCTAGAGGGTACCGTGCTGAATAGAGTAGGTAGAACAGAGAAAGACAAATACCATATGATTTCATTTACATGTAGAATCTAAAGACTAAATAAACAAACAAATAAAACTGAAACAAACTCATAGATACAGCGAATATTTTCATGATTGCCAGATGGGAGGAGGTTGGAGGGTGAGTGAAAAAAAGGAAGGGATTAAGAAGGAGAAATATTTATGCGATTGTAAAGTATAATATAAGGTCAATAATATTGTAATAACTATGTATGGTATCAGATGAGTACTAGATTTATCCAGGTGATCATAGTGTAAGTTATATAAATGTCTAATCACTGTGTTGTATACCTGACACTAATATAATATCATATGCCAACTGTAATTAAAAAATTAAAATACATAAAAAATATATCCAGAAGAACATAACATTATTACTTGATTTTATTTTAGTTCCTTTTCAATACCCACCTCAGGCAACCAAAACATGTCAGCTCTAGCTTCATGCATCATAACACAGAAAAAGTGTTTACTAATAGACCATATAAATGCCCATGTCATGTTTATCTTAAAAATCTATTTGCAATATTTATGTGCTTGTCTATGACAAGTAGTCACTTTGGGAAGAGCCATTAATTAAATTGACCATAAATGATCCAACTGCTGCTGGAGAAATATAATAGGTAAAAGCATTTTTCTTTAAATTCTATATCTGCTCTCTCTAGAATCAGCCTGTGCTTAAAGTACATCCTAAACAGTTATTCCTACCATTAGTCAATATTTAGTTAATTTATTTTTAAATAACTTATTATTATAGTTATGTTACTATTTTTTCTTCTTTATAGTCAGTAACTTTATAATTTAAAACAATTGCATTCTAATACAAATTACTATTATGTAAATTTAAATGACATCATAAATATTAAGTAACATCATTAGAATATAGTTAAAGTTTAAAATAATATGATTAGCTTTTGCCTATAGTTAAACATACGGATATAACACCATTTATAAAAAGATTACTTTAATTTTCTTTTATCTGTGTGTGTGTTGTTTTCCTCTGTATTTTCAAATAATTGCCTTTATATAAAGTAGTAAAATTTATGTCATAATTTAAAAAAATTTTTAGTGATGTTAAAGGAATAGTTGTTTATATGTTATATTGATTTTAGCATGTGCAAAATGTCAACTAATAGCAATTATTTTGGAAAGATGGTATATAATACAATATGTCCTCCCTAAGACTTAATTCAATTCAAAAGTAAATTAATATCATTTTATTCATTAGTTATTTGTATGTCTCTGTGTTCTAGACTATATATCAATTTCCTATGGCTGATGTGCTAAAAGTTTTGTAAAAAATGGATCCATGTAAATCTATTACTTTTAAAAACTCACTTCTAAACAGAAGATTTGAAGCCAAGAAAGTAGATTGACATGGTTACTTCTTTAAGTATTAATATAAAATGCTTACACATAATTTGATCATTTATTTATTTAATATTTTTGTTAAATAAGTATATTTTGAAAATGTTTTGGATAGGATGCTAAGACACCGAGAGAAAAAATAAAGCATTATTTCTTGAGATAATTAGTTTAAATAATTTGATGAGACTATAGACATAGGAATTAATTATTATAATATGGTAAAAATAAGTGACAATTAGAGAAATGTAAAAAATAAAATAAAATAAGGATAAAAACTCTAACTAAAAAGTGCTTAAGTCTCTACCAAATGTTGGTCCAAACACTGTGACAGTATTAGGTGTACTAGAGATTTATTTACTGGGGGAAATGCTAGGGAAGGAAAATGATAAGAGACCCAGAAACTAAGACATCTTCAAAGTTTCATTTGTGCTCCTCACAATTTCTTTTGTTCTGAAGTAAACATTCACTTCAGAGCAAAAGAAGTGCAGCAATGAGCCTATACTCAAAACAATGGATTATGGAAAAACATGATGGTAGATAAAGCATGCTATAAGCCCATGGGTAGCAGTTTTGGCAGAAGCATTGTGTACAGAGAAGGAAAATCTATACGCAGAGTATATAGTCCAGTAAAAACAAAAATGCTGCCCTTTTCATGATGAAAGTGGTCCAATATAATCAACTGACAACCAGTAGCTGGCTGATGACCCTGGGAAATGATGCCATATTTGGGACTTAGTGTTGGACTCTGAGCTAGCCGATTGGACACTTAGTGATGGCTGTAGCCATGTCAACCTTTGCTAGTGGAAGTCCATGTTCCTGAGTCTATGCATAACCTCCATTTTTGTCACCATGGCCACTTTTTTCATGAGGCCATTGGGCAATGACAAGAATGGCTGGAAAAGGAAGCTGATTGATATCTACAGAATGAGTACTCATATCCACTTGATACTAAAATCCTCCTCGGCTGAGCATTCATGTGAGACACAAATTTCTTCATATGTTTGCCCATTCAGAGAGGTCTATCCAAATATCTCTTCCCTAAATTTTCTTGTCACTAATTTTCCAATCATGTCCATTCAAATCCCTGATCATCCAGACAAACAACTGGTCACAGCCTCATGAATTGGTATATAAACACACATCTGTCCGTTTCTCCTTTCAAGTAAAATGAACAACCGGATGCACTACCGAAAGTTTTACTTATTGGGGGAATTTTTCTTCACCACTATTCTTCAAGGGGGTCCCAAAAAGGGTGTTGTAAAGCTGCATCTGTCCACTTTTAGGTAGTGCTTGCATATCATGCAGAAATGACTGTAAGTCAGGCTTGAGTTCTCTCTTCTTCTGTTAACCAATCATAAGGAATTTCCTCAAAGTGTCATAAGTGCAGACTGGGAAAGAGAAAGCTGTATATCAGATATAGCGGCCAAGTGCCTTTGGGCTATTTCTTCATACAATTTGCTTGTGCAAATTGATATACTCAGGGCCTGCATATGCCCATTCACATATATACCACTTCCATTTGATGATGGGGTGCTACTTTGCACACTCAACTTTCTGACTTGGTAATATCCAGCTCATAACAGGCAGCTCAAATGACATGGTAACTTGGGGAGCTACGGTTCTAAGACATAGTGATAAGCTAAGATCTCTTTCTCAAAAGGAAGTGCTTATCTGCAGAGATTGACAGAACTTTGTTCCAAAATCCTAAAGGTCTACCCTGCAATTCACCTATAGTGGTCTCTCAAAGTCTCCAAACAACATCCCTAGTTGCCGCTGACACTTCAAGCACCATTGGATCTGCTGGATCATATGACTCAAGTGACAGAGCAGATGGCACAACAGCCTGGACCTGTTGCTGAACCTTGTCTTATTCTGGCTCCTAATCTAAACAAGCAGCTTTTAGAATTACTCAGAATATGGACCAGAGTAACACCCTAAATAAAGAATATGTCACACCCATTATCCAAAGAAGACTACTTGGCTTTGTGACTCTATTTTGGTTGTAGGAGGGTCCAGATGCAAAAATTTATCCTTTACCTGAGACAGGATATCTCAAAAAGTCTCAAACCTAGAAATTTCATTGAGGTTACAGCTCCTGAATTTCTGTTGGATTTGTTTCACATTTTCTAGCATAAAAATATCTTACCGATAAGTCTAGAGTAGTGGTTATTTCTCACTCACTGCATCTAATCAGCATAATGTCTTTAATGTAATAAACCAGTGTGAAACCTTGTGGAAGAGAAGGATGATCAAGATTCCTGAGAAGTAAATTATGATGTATGGCTGGAGAGTTGATATACTCATGAGGTAAAATAGTGAAGTTGTATTACTAGCCTTGACAGCTGAAAGTAAATTGTTTCTGGTGTACCTTATTGACAGGGATGGACATAAAGGCATTTGCTAGCCCAATAGCTATATACCTGGTACCAGGAGATCTGTTAACTTGCTCAAGCAATGAAACCACACCTGGTACATTAGCTGCAACTGGAGATACCACCTGGTTAAGCCTACTAACATCCACTGCCATTCTCTAAATTACATCTGTTTTCTACTTAGGCCAAATAGACAAATTGAACAGGCATGCTGTTTTGTTATCATCACCCCTGTGTCCATCAAGTCTTTTATAGTGGCCCTAATCTCCACAACAGCTCCAGGAATGCAATATTGCTTTTCGTTCACCGTTTTCCTATATAGAAGCATTTCTATTGGCTTCTACAGTATTACTGTAGGCCTTCCCCACAATAATAGCCCTCATTGCACAGGTCAGAGTCTCTATTGGAGTAATTTCTAGTGAGGGAAAAGGAGGAAGGATGTAGAGGAGATGGTGAGAGCTATTGAACACTAATACAGATCTTATCTCTGTCAAGAAATGAGGAAAAAAAAAAAGATTGAGTGGGAGACTTTAAACCGCAGTGCAATTCCAAGAAAGTTTTAGCAAGATTGAGTCTTCAAGCCAAAGTCATCCATCAGAGGAGTCCCGTGCCTCACAGAAATCAGCCTGCCTTAGCATGCCTTGTACGCTCATTCACCAACTAGGAGAAACCCTTAAGAAACATGGCCTCGATATGAATGTGGTGTAGAAATGGCTGTCAAAGTGAAGAAGATGGGGCCTTCCTTCAATTATACAATCCCATGGGGGAGATCTGAGAGGTGTATTTCCATGGCTTCCACATATTTATACCACTTACATTGAGACATTGTTTCACAACAACACAGAAAATGTTCCTTTGTGTGTAATAGAGGAAAGTTTTCTGAAACTATATTGGTCTATTGACACAGGCATGGTTAACCCTGTCTATTTAGTAAACATAACCAAAGTGAAAAGTATCTAAAGTGGCCAGCGCTGATGAAAGAATAATGTGGGATACATGATGAGAGGAGGAAAATTCAATCATAAAAATTTGATTCCTGAGTTTAAAAGGATAGAAATGGAAGTTCTGTATGTAAATACATCATTGAATAATGTTACCAATAAATTTTGCTAGTAATTTCACTGACATTTTTAAGCTTATTTTTTCTCCTTCATTCACCAGGTTATAATACCCAAGATAGAAGATTAAAAAGAAACTCAAAACTGTTGTGAATACTTGCAGTTAATTTCTAATTTGAGTTATCTCTAGCCATCTTTAAAATAACCAAAGTACGTCAAAACTCAGTAGAAAATTTTTATTTTCCAAAATTAGCTTCACTTAATATGAGAAAATCTTAGAATTTCAATGTTATGATCAAAGATTTTTGTGTCAACTCACATTGCATAAAACACTTTTTGCATTAAAATTGATTTGTAAACAGAAAACAGTTTGTCCTGCTCAAAATTCATTTTCAACTATATGTTCTATATATCTCTGCCAAGGCACTAACATCCTGCCGACGTTTTTTTTTTTTTTTTTTTTTTTTTGGTAATGAATGCTGAAGATCCGATGAGCCTATCTGTAATGTAGAGGACAAAAATAAAAACATATAGATGTCTCAGTAATAGATACAGAATGAATAAGCGCCTATTTGGTTAAGAGCTCGGGTATCTGAAAATATGTCAAATTGACTTTTACAAATTAATACAAACCTAAGGACAATAACTTTGTTCCCTCATAAGGCATTTAAACATTAGATGAGTTATATATTGTTTATGTGATTTGTTTATTTCAGTTGTATGCCATAAAAAGCTCATAACCACAGAGAACCTAGGAATGGATTTAAATACAGGTAAATATGGGTAATCAGTGTCACAAAGAAAATGAGATCTAGATGTTGTATACTAAATGCCTGTATGACGTTTCGATGCCATGCATATAAATTCTCAATTGTCATTTGAGCGCACTATCTTATATTTCAGGGCCACCATGAGGAATGTCACTTTTCTCTACTGCAATTGATATTTCCTGTTGAAAGAAATGAAATGAGTTACACTGCAGTAATGTGAAGAGTCTGAAAGTATAAAATTTAAAGCAAACCTTTTTTTCTAGTCCTCATTTGTATTCCTATTCTAATTGCAGAACTGATTGTGCTTCCTTAGCAGACAGTGAATTCTTTCTGTGCCTTAAATTATTCTACCACTATAATAGGAAAAAATTTCAAAATTAGAGTAAAAGTGCAATTATAGGATTAAAAAAATATAATAAGATTTTTGTGGATTAAATTAGAACTATAGGTATATTAATCAATAAATGGATAAATATAAATATAGATAATTATCCATAATTTTTTTGTCTTAAAAATTATATTTTATGGTAAAATTCTCCCTGGACTGAAACTTGGCTGATAGGCTTTCAGTCCAGATGGACAATGAATTTTTCAATTATATATAAAAAATAAAACATTCATTAAAAAAGACTTGAAAACGAAAGATGTTTGTGATCTTAGGCTTCTTATTTTAATTCTTTTTGAAGGTAATTCAACATCTTAACATCTTGGTTCTTAATTCAGAAAGTGATTTCTCTGTAGGCAAATTTGAATGAAGTGAGGAACAATTATTCAGGTAATGAAGATGAATAAACTTGTTCTAAATGAAAGTGGTTTTATTGGTTCAAATTATCCAGAGTGGATACATAAATTAATTGAATTAGTTAGAAAATTGCTCAGCACTTCACTTTGCATGTGTGGATACAATCTGAATAATATTATAATAAAAATATTTAAAATGGTATACCACCCAAATATGTGCGCCTTCTGATACAGAAACATTTTTGGGAAGTAAAACTGCACAATACTATATTAATAAATGAATGAGTCTAGGACAAATAAAATAGTATATCTGTCTGTGATTTTAATAAACCGTGTTAATTACATATAAATTTTACCAAAGCTTTCGCTTTTCTTTAATCCAAAATATAACAAAATGAATAGATCCAAGTAATAATCAAATAAATATGTTTTCATCATTACAAAGAATTGCAAAAATAACAGGCTCCATTAGGGTAATAGCATTTTGTTCTAAATATAAATTTTGAATTTACATTTTTTATGGTTTTGAAAGCATTTTCTCATAGCAATATTTTAAAAGGAAAACTCAGACATTTTTCCTGGTCAATTCTATTTCCTATCAGGCTGCAAATCCACCTTGTCAACTCTTTTTAAACCATCGAGGTATGAAAGGGAGAAGAGAGCAACATGCTAAGTTTGAGTCCCTACTCTGTTACTTACTGATGTGTAAAAGTAAGCAAGGGTTCATTTACTTTATTTGTGAATATTAAATGAGATTATGCATGGACAAATATTTTTAAACTATTGTGTTTTAAAAATAGTAATATTAAGATGATGTTAGTAACCATTTTAAAGAAAACAAAACAAATCTCAGTTGGAAACAATAATGGTTTAAAACATTTAGAAATATAAAATATATTCAATTTCCTATTATTTTATATTAAAAATATTCTTGTTGAAGACTAAGAATTAAATATATAGAAATATAATTCTGGAAACATATAACTATTGATCAAATATATAGTTAACATAAGATTAATGAAGAACAATTACTAGTTGTTTGTTTTTATCGATCTATAAATAAATGGGGAACTCTTCCATGGAAAGAAAATGACCTAAAAAAGCGTGGAAAGAAAAAAATCAGAAATATAATTCCATGATAATGAGCAAAACAAATTTGATCCAACAAATTTTTATTGAGCATGTACTATATAAGAGTGTCGATGGTATTCTACATAGTTATAAA
This sequence comes from Pteropus vampyrus, assembly GCF_000151845.1. Classification (NCBI taxonomy): domain Eukaryota; kingdom Metazoa; phylum Chordata; class Mammalia; order Chiroptera; family Pteropodidae; genus Pteropus; species Pteropus vampyrus. Next base: position 2,633,386 of record NW_011888845.1, on the reverse strand, counting down.
GAAACCCTGAGAAAAAGCATGTGCTTGAACCAAAATAGATTTGCTTTCGGGACTCAGCTAAATGTTGTCGAATCAATTGCATTATGCCCTTGAGTCTTTTTTATAATTATCCAGAGGTCTCTTCCGTCAGAATAGATTCAGTTTGCAAGACTCTGGCATCTTTAGGTATGAATAAAGCACATATTTATCAGACTTTTAAATAAAGTATCATAGTGGGCATTGCATTGAGACAATGTACATAATCTTGAAGATATAAATAAGAAAAAGAAAGTAAAGGAGTGGTTCAGGAGTCATAAGTTATTGCCTGGCAACTAAGAGGATTTAATGTTGTCCTCATCTTTACTATACTTTAGACAGTTTTTCTTCCTAACTCTAGGCTCCTGACATTTCTTTCTTAGAACATCTACTTTAGTAAACTTGAAATTATAATTTCTTTCTTTGCCTCTTTGAGATGTGTATCCTCTACAATCCAAGAATATGGCTTCAAAAGGAGCCAACCTTTTGAAATGCAATTATCAAGAAGATGATTCCCCTATCTTTCAGTGTCTGTGGGAGGGTAGGAGCCCAGCTTAGATAAGCACCAATGAACAAACACAGATGGCCTAGTTACATTGACCAATCTTCCCCCTGTCATCTTCTAATACTTTTCCACTAACTCACAGAGCACTTAAAAACTCTGCTGTCTTTTGTTTCAAAGGAGTTGAGTTCAATCCTTCTCTCCTAATACAATAGTCTTGAAAAAAAGTCTTCCAGACCTGTTTAACTGGTGTAATTTTTTTTTTTTAATATTGGGAAAAATTTGGCATAAAATCAATCACTTTCTCTTCCTCTGTCTCTCAGTCAAAAAAAAAAAAAAGTTTAAATCAGTTATATAAAACTAAGGATGTATAAAACTGAGGATGTAGAAAGAACACAGGCAATATTTCCAGATCTCGCCAAATGATTTTTATTTGTTTGTAATTTAGTATAACTCAGCAGTCTCTTGTAGGTAGAGGATTGTTGAGAAACTAAGTATTGAATCTAATGTTTCTTCTTTTTTTTTTTGTATATACATATATTTAAATAACCAACATGAACAATATCCTATAGGGAGGGAGAGTGGGGAGACTAAAAGTCTGGAGTAATTCACTAAAGTTTAAGAGACAGCATTCAGTGCTTGATGGCTGAATTTAAGTAGTCTTTAAATACTCACTTGAAGCGATGCATACAGCCCTGCATCTAATTATTTGGTACATAGACTATCACTGAGAGAAATTTTCCAATGTTAGTAACTTCAGTTCAAAACTCTAGAAAAAACATCTTGTTGTCTTTCCTGGAAATATTACATACTAAAAGGAACATTAGCTACTAAAAAGATCAGAAAAGATGAAATGAGATATGCAATATAAAACTTTTTAAAAGAAGGGATAACATCAGAGGAAATAACAAATGAGAATGAATACATTTCTAAGAAAAAGTTTTAACTATTTTACATATCTTTTGTATGATATCTTTTCTATGCTGTGTATAGACTTAGAATATACAGAAAATTCTAAAGAAAAAGAAAAAGTTGTCATTGACACATTAATTCAATACACAGATATTAAAACCAGTTTTGATTTGAAAATCCCTATGTAAGTTTTCCTTCTTTTCCCTTTCTTTTCCCCATCTTTTTTTTCTCTGTCTCTCTCTTTCTCTTTTTCTTCTCTTCCTTTCTTCCTTCTTTCCATCATTTTTTTAAAGGTGCCTGCGTGACTGCAGGTTATTCTTTACAGTACAAAATAGGACTTTATAAGTTGAACTATAACTCCATAGCAGATAAATCTACATTGCTCTAGTGCCTGGACATGCTCAGGGAGAAGGTTAAATTTAAGAGCTATTTAATTTGCATGCCTAAGTTATAACTTGAAAGTCTTGAAAGTCTATAAGAATTTATTTATGAAAATGTACTTATTTATGAAAATGTACTTAATTATGAAAATCCTCCTTATTAAAGGCATTCTTTTTTTCTGTTCATATGTATGTGCCAATTTCTTTGACCTATTTCTTTTATAATTCTTGTATCTTATTCCTCCAGTAGAATCCATGTAGACTCCATAAATATTAGCTAAAGCATAATAATTAGATGCAAGTAAATTGACATACTTTCCCAAAGGCCAAACTGGTTAGATAAAGATTAATTCTTTGGACTAAGCTAGCATAGAGATATGGTCATGGTTTGGGCAGATTTCTTCAAGTGCATACAGCACAGCATCACAGTCTACCTAATTCCTATGCTCTCCTCAAATATTTCTGCCTGCAAACCATGATAGAAGTTTACTGAATTGTATCTGAATGATAAAATGGTTTGATGCATTCAAATAAAGTCTCTGTTAATTGTCTGCCTGATCGGATCTATGCCTTTTTATGCATGAAACTACAGAGACATTCATAAAAATAAGTATTTGCATTGTAGATATAAGTTAAAATTTCAGAACTATATATTACAACCTGAATTTATTCAAATTGCCTTGAAAATATTGAGGCAAGTAATTCCTTATTTAAACAGTTTGGCTATTTTATCACACTACTGAAAAGCTAGTGATTATCTACTTTTTTTGTCACTAAATTTGTTAAACCGATGTCTCAAATTTTTATTTGTGTTCAAAGGTTGAACATCAGAATGTTTTGGGAATACACTGGGTTAATAAGGTGGTGAGGGAGAAAGCAAGGGAGATGGATATATTTAGGTAATATGTCCTTATAACTTTGATATATTTTTTCAATGACTTGGTAAAACAACTGGCATTTTACCATCAATCTAGAGTCCATTGAATGAGTAAAAAAGGCCTATCACTATAACATAAAAATATTAATAAAGTTTATCCATCAATAAATCAAATTAATTTCATGGCACTAAGATTTAATAAAAAGTCTTTTGGATGGTATCCTTTATGACTTTTGGAATATTAGAAAAAAATTTTAGATAATTTTTTCCCTACTATGGTGTTCTGGCAATCAGATTTTTAAAATATTGGACTCTGAGATTTAGTGTAATGCAGTTATTATTTTAACTTTCTAGTGAAACAAGATTGTATCTTCATGATTATCTTTCAGTTAGAAATCCCCCTAATAAGATTGTAGATACAAAGGAGATGAGTTCTAGTTAAAATACAATCTCTAAGCTTTTTTAATCAACCGGAAAAAATAAAAACATTTCAGTTATGGAGTCCTAAAATAGATCTTCTGTCCATGAAAAGTAATGCAGTCTAGACTCTAGAATTCTTAACCTGAATGTTGTAACCATTATTTGATCTTTCTCCTGCTTTGCGATTCATGATACGTAAACTTATAGAGTTGGAGAAGCTGAGGTTTGGCTTGATTAAGCATGTGAAAAAATGAATATTCACCGGTTGCCACTCTGAATTATTCTGACATTTGAAGTGTTTGTTCCAACCAAAAATTTTTTAAGCAGGTACAGATATCCTTATTTATCAGATAAATGAGATCTTTTTTCCCTTGTCTTTTATTATCCTATAGATGGTACTAATCATTAAAACTTTAATGAAAGGTCTTATATCACAAAGAAATTGGCTTTAGCTTTGTTCAGAATTTTTTAAATGTATCTCACTAATATTCTAAGCTCTATGAGGACAGAGATTTGGTCTCCTTTTGAATGTTGTTGTTTACTGATGTATCTATCCCCAGTGCCTTCCAAAGTGACATACAGTAGATGGTAAATGAATATAGGTGACTGATTGAATATGTGCCTTCTTTAGATTTATTTTCAAAAGTTGAGTATTGCTGCACATTTAGAT
>NW_011888845.1:2606200-2628540 GCF_000151845.1 Pteropus vampyrus | reverse complement strand
AAAACAGTCCCACTTTAAAACTCTCATCCTGTTATCACATCAAGTTTAGAATTTGTTGCAGATTATTTGTGTTAACAAAGTACTTTTATTTAATAGTCATTGTTGAATTTTGTAAACTTCCACTTAGTACTTCTAACTTCTGCCATAATTTTATCTAGTAATGTGAGACACTGAAAAAAGTTTTCAATTTTACAACTAGCCAAAACTAAATGATAGACAGAAATTCTCTTTTTCTAATCCTTTCTAGACACAACAAAATAATATCTCTCTCTCAAAGATGGCATGAAAGATTCATATTCACCAAATGGTTTGTACTAGATGTGAGGCGCTCAGCCCAACTAAGTGCTTCTATTCGTTCGGCTGGTGGGAGAGGGATTTTATTTTGTCAGGAGAAAACATGAAGAATTATAAGGTAGGTGTATGTGGAATGTATTTGAGAAATTGGGCTTCGGTAATCCTGTTTTACAAGCTATAAGAATCTGAATGCTATTGCCTCAAGAGTTTTTTTTTTTTTTTTTTTTACTGAATGTTGTAAAACTATTTATTTTACTGATTGTAATAGTTTTTAAAATGTTACAACAAATCTTTTATAAAATAATGTGCTAAAAACATAAATATGCATGTTTAATGAAAAACATGTTGAATTTTTTTCTTAAAAATGTCGAAGATAAATGAGTTACTTTTTCCAAATGTATGTTGATATTTATCATCCAAAATGAGCATCAAAGTGACATCACAATCACATAAAAATCATAAAAAACAAAAACACTAAAGTAATAATAGTATCTAATTTATGTTAAACATAATTTTAAGATGACTGAATTCAAAGGCAGAATTTGACACGTGCAGTTACAGAAGTTATATATAGGGAAACCATGACTTTTCATTGAGATCAAATGATTATTCTTCTAAATTAATTTTTCTTATTTTGATTAACAAATTTTTTCTTGAATTTACAAAATGAGAAATGATGATTATTAAGGTGTTAGCTTCATGAGCAGAAGAATACTTTTACAAATAGTTTGATAATGCTAGGTTTATATCCCTATTATCATATAATTAAATAGAAAATCAATTATTTCTCATATTGGCTTGAGTTTATATTTTGAAAAACTGCAGTTAACATAATCTCTAGGTATTATCATGATAATACTATTGCAAAATAGTTGAATTCAACATTGAAGATAAAATTGTTTCTATAATGACTACATGAATACACATTTTAGTAAAGCATATTGTCATTTCAGAAGCAATGATCATACCAAGTTAAGAAACCTATAGAACAAAAAATACTTGAAATTGATTGTGGTAAATATATAACACATAATTGTATTCAAATAAACTTTAATATTCTACCAATTAAAATTGAAGTGTAAAGCTGTCAAAAGTTTAAAAAGCCAATATTTATATTTAAAAAAATTGAAGTACAATAGTTTGTGAGAGTTATGATACAAAATTTTATAAGTAAATAATCATTAAGATAGTATATGATTTGTTGCTCCACGGCTATTTCTCAGATTACAGAAAAGTATAAACATTTGAAAAACTACTTTGAAAATTCACCTAAATATCATATAGTGGCACTGATCCCCTTTGGACCTATTTAGGTTCCCTTTGGGACTTCATTATTTTATGTATTAGGTACATTTTATTCAAATATTAGATTTAACTTTTGGTATTATTAATCCCGGATTTCTTTACTTTCGAGTATTGAGATTTCAAAGTAGTTGATTACAGGGATGCTGATATTGCTCTGATTTAATTGCAGTCCCATAGACTTCTAGATGACTCTTGGGTTTTTATGGGTTCTAATTCTAACATTAATGGCAAGAATTTAAGATTTTTCTGTAAAACCACAGGCAGAATTTATTTATCTCTTTGCAGAAGAGTCTTCCATATGTTTATATTTTAATTTTTCTCCTTTTCTCTCAGTAAAATAATTTTTAAGCATAGATCAATTCTCTTTACACAGTCCTTTCATACAAAGGAAGTTTTATTCATAAATATATAAGCAAATTTCTGTGTCTTGGTCGATAAACTAGATTTCCTCAACTAATACCTCAATGACTGACTGAGTGATTTTCAAACATGCCCCACTCAAGGACTAGAACACTATAGCATATGCACACTGCCCTAAAGAGCCTCAAAGAATAGCAATTAGATAGAGTTGAGGGTGATCCAACTAAAGTATCTGACACTCACTTATCTGTAATGTTCCTCGTGTATTCATCTGGAACCTATCTGTTTAGTCAGTGAAGGCTGGACTGTAATTAATAATATATGAATTATAGTGTTTTCCTTTTGAAAACAGTAAGATAGAAAATGTTCCCTGACTCCATGAAGCCTCAGTCATCTACATCTGCTGGAATATTCATGCTGAACTGCACAATAGTCCTGGATATTTCTCTTATGCAGCATGTTCTCTCACTGTCTCTGAGACAGTGAATGATGCACATTAAAGAATAAATGCAAACAGGCTTTCTCGTTCATTCATTCACTTAGTCATGTAGCCAATAAGACTTTATAAAGCACCTGAAAATGCTATTCACTGTGCTAGAGCTAAGGATATTGAATAAGACAAACTTTTCTACCCTCTTTATTTAGTGAATAGAGTAAATAAATTAGTAAATTCCTATAACAGAAAAGCTCGAAGAGTTACAAGAGAGAATGAAAACTTCTGGGCATACATTTGTGTTTTATCTAGTCACCTATCCAATGCTGACTGATGAGAGAAAGACTCTGGCAAGGTGAAATTCAAACTGAGAACCTGGTGGAACAAGGCATGCCATAGCAGAAGAATGTTCTAGCAAATAAATGGATTTGTGCAAAGGCCCTGAGGCTGAAAAGACTTTGGAATTTTTAAATAACTACAAAATCTCTGTTAGGCTGAGACATGATGAACAAAGTGAGTTTGTGACATAAGATAAAGCCAGAGAGTAAAGCAAGGACCATATGAAGATTCTATAAGCAAAAGTAAAGGTAATGTGATGTGTAAGCAGGGAAGTCTGTGAAACCGTTTATGTTTTTAAAACATTTCTTATTACTGTGTGAAGAATAAATTGGGAAAGAGCACAGACGGGGAGCAGGATAGATACTTAACAGCATGAGGCCAATAGAGTGGCATATTCCATCCACCTAATAATGAAAAAATAATCTAATCTCTCTATATAAAACAAAACTGAGAATCTTCTTTAGTATATTTATTTATATTATATTTAGAGATATGAGTGATCAGTTACATATTTATATATCAAGTAATATATTAAATTGAAAATAATTCACCTTTCACATTTTTACTTACTTATATAAAGAAATCTTTGTCACAATATGAACATTGGATATACAAGCTGTGTTTTTTTCTCTATTACAAAAACTTTGTAAATCAAACATATCTGATTTATATCGATTTTGAATTTAGCACTGAGAGAAAACACTTACATGTTCTGTAATATTGTTAAGCATCACAAATAAAATTATAAGATAAATTGTTTTTTGTTTTTTTTTTTTTTAGTTGGAAATTAGATGACTCATCATGTAGGAAAATGACTCCAGATGATTGGGTAGTTTATAACTTGAATTGTAAGTTAGGCATTATAATGTGTTTCCTGTCACAAAATGTGGTTTAGCATTAGATTATGTATTCTTATCTTGAGCTCAATTAAGCAACAAAGTGCTGAGTTCACTTAGTGAATAAAATTCAAGAAACAGCAGCTGAATTTTTCCCAAATTATGGTGTTTTTTGTTTGTTTGTTTGTTTTTACTGTGCTGTATTTCTATCATGTACAAAACATTCAATTTCGTAACCTGCTCATTATAAACCACGTAGCCCTGAAGTTCTCCCATTTTTACAATTATACACTCCTTTGAATTGTATTTTACAAGCTCTATTTTATTCTAAAGTAAAAGGTTGATAATAGACATGGGTAGTCATGAAAACATGCCTTCCTGAAGGAAACAAGGTCCAGGGAAAACAGAGAGCTTTAATTAAAAATAATTAAATCTATTGAGCCCTAAATCTCTGAATCAGGTTGACACGAGAATGTGTAGTATTTATGTACTGTTGATTTTGAAAGAAGGTATTGTTTTCTTAGAAATTTGTGTATATAGCTACCCAATGGTTTTATAGGCAAATGTCTTCCTTCATGAACAGTCATCAATATTTAATCACCCTCATTGTATGCTAAGTGCACTAGATACAGTGTAGTTGGGAAATGTCCAAAAGAATTGACCTAGCACATGACTTCAAACATTTTTACTTTTGTAGAAATGGTAACTTTTTGCACATATACAATATCGATGTATGTAATTATTTGTTTGCTACTTTCTTTCTCATTAAGTTATAAGCCCCATGAAAGCAGTGGATATGATTCTTTTTATAGACCACTGAAACCCCAGATCAAAGCATTATGCTTGACACAAAATGGACATCACGAAATGATCTGGATGCTTAAGAAAAGGAATATGGAGAATCTAAAGTGAAAAGAACATTTAAAAAATACATTTTAGAAAGCATAGTGTAGAAACACATGGGCTACTAAGAAATCAGTTAATGGGGTTGTTATTTAAAATATGAAATGATAATAAATGCAGATAAAAATTCTTTATTACAGAAACAAAGGCTATAGTATAGAACCAATTTTTTAGTTCAAACTATCATGGAACCAAAACAATGTGAGATACACAAAGAGATAAATATATCAACCAATACAGGTAGACACTTAAAAAATAAGAAAATAATATATTAACAGAACATTAAAAAAATCCAAATAATACTGGGGTAATATTTTATATAGATTTCAGTGAAGAAAAAGGGAAAATTACTCCTAACATCCTAATGTAAGGCATATGTGCTTAGATTAGAAATGTATGTCATATACACTCTAGAACTCAATTAAGACATTCATCTCCATGCATGTGTGTTCAAATGTCTCTACTTAAGGAATTTCTTCAATTATTGTTCATATAGACATTTAGCACAAATTAAAGTTTGCCACTGATATTCTTGGACCTACGGTAGGTAATAGTACATACTATCAGCAATATCAGCAACATTCCAGACTTCAATGAATAGTGACCTTCAACCACAGAAGCTCTTCATAGTACATGGAGTTCTGTGTGCCTTACAGCTGACTAAAAGCAGTAAAATAATGAGAGAAGTAATTTGACTGAGTATCAACAACAGATGAAGTAATAATGATGGTTAGGTTATCTTTGAGTTGGCACTGTGTTGTCAGATGCATCCCTCACCAGTTTGGTTATTTGGGGAAAAAAAATAAGAAAAATGTTCTCGGCTAAATAATGGACCCCATGTCCTAATGTCTCCTAATCACTGGTACCTGCAAATATGTTACTTTACATGGCAAAAAGGGGCTCTGTAGATGTGATTACATTACAAATTTTGCTGTAGGGAGATTTTTCAGAATTACCTGGTGAACTCAACCATAATCATTAGAGTCCTTATGAGAGAGGGTTAGAAGGGTCATAATAGAATCAGAAGATGATCTGTGATGACAAAAACAGAGATCAGAGTGAGAGAGACATTTGAAGTTGTTACACTGTGCACTTTGAAGATTAAGAAGGAATTAAAAGTTGAAGATTGTAGGTGGCTAATATAAGCTGGAAAATACAAGAAAACAGGTTCTCCTTCAGAGCCCCCAGAAGAAATGAAGCTATGCTGACACATTTTGGACTTCAGACCTCCAGAATTATAAGAGGAAAAAATTGTGTGCCTGTGTGTGTTTTTAGCAACTAAGTTTATCATAATTTGTGACAGCAGCAGTAGGAAACTAATACAGGGGAAAGAGTTTCTGTAAAATTGCTGTGGAAGATACAATAGGAAAACTGATTCTAAATCATTCTATCTTCAGGGCCCAACTACCATGCCATGAGGTTTTCCAGTTAATGGACAGCAGAGCAGCAAAAATTGGGAGAACAGTTTCTCAGCTCAGAGTAAATAAAAAATACAACAAAGGTACAGGCCTACTTTTAGAACATTAAATAATCGTAAATACAAAAAAGATTGAATATAAGCTTTATAAGTGGTCAAACTGAGACCTGAACAAGGTTAGTCATTTGTTCAAAGTCATAAAATGGTATTCTCCTGACTCAGAAGAATATTTTTAATATACTATAACTTTCTCTAAAACTATTTTAAATTAGTACATTTTTATAACACGATGTATATTTTGCCAATATGAAGCATCAGAAGGATATCAAATAAATGAATTATCTTAATGAGCATTAGCTAGAAAGAGTATATTGTGGGGGATGAACTTTGAATTACTAGCAAGTGTAATACAAAGAGAATGATGGTCCTACTCTGAATGACATCATTAAGTTTATGTGGAAGTACTCAGGTAATATTTTTTTTGTTTAAATTTTCTAAGATTTAATTATGAAAATTGTCTCAATCCATGAATGTTTTCTATACTGTAGCTCTGCCATTCCTCAGCCCATTTCTTGTCTCCTGGAACTCCAGAGAGGGTCTAAATCAGGCTGGTTGCCACCCAATCCATTTGCTCAGAGTCTAACATGCCAAAGAACATAAGACATCACACTTTCCTGTAACTTTGCTCTTAGTATCTGATAAAGAGCAAAACCAGGGCCCTCCAAATTGGTGCCATGATCTGAGGGTCTATGTGGCTTGTAAACTTATGAACAGGAGAAAGGGACCAAAACATTTTCCTTGCACAGCTTGAATTATGTTTATTTTAGGGATGCAAGAAGAGCCAATGTATATTACGTTTACTTTAATATCTGGAACTACAAAACTATATTTATTCATTTAATCAATAAATATTTATTGGCCAAACCCAATATCAATAGCCTGTACAATATGATAATCAAAACAGACATGGTCCCTCACCTCCTGTAGCTTTCACTCTAAGATGGGAGACAGTTAAGAAACAGGTGAGTGGACACATAAATACATAGTGACAAGTTAGGAAAACAACTGAGAAAAATGTTAGGAAGGAATGGATGGGGTTGGAGGCCCCATCTAGCTTGGATGATCAGAAAGAACTACTCTGAGAGAAAGATATTGAGTCGATATCTAAGATGGAAAGAAGAAACAAGTAGTCAGAATGTCAAGTAAGATATTTCATACAAAGGGACTAACATCTACAAAGGCCTGGAGAGGAAGGAGATAGGCATAGTAAAGGATCTGTGTGACAGAAGAAAGAGTGAAAAATTATATGAGCAAAGACCAGAGAGTGGGAGAGGTAAGTTCCTAAGGGACTATTGGAGGAAAAGAAAATCAATTGAGATATATTCTAAATTCAACATTGGTCTAAACAATACAAATTAATAGAATTATGAGTATCATGAAGGAACTGAAAGAAGTAGATGGAGAGAGGCGAAAGAGCAAAAAAATAAAAAAGGAAGGATCTGGGCAGTAGAATGTTAGAGATAGGTCTTATAAGCCATGTTCACATTTTTCTCTCAAACTAAGAGCAATGGAAAGACATAGAAAGGATTTGAGAAGTGAAGTGACACAATCAGGTATGTATTTTTAAACGTTAACTTTGGCTCTGGAAGAGGTGGTATTAAAATTCTAGGTGAGAGGGTGAGAAACTAGTGTTTTAACTGAGGTGTTGGCCATGGGGACAGACAAAAGTTAGAGGAGTAAGGTGAAAAAGAATTAGTGTCAGAGTTTCTTGCATGAGTAATTGAGAGAATGTTACATGTCTAAAAGGTTGAAATGTGCAAGAAAACAAGTCAAATGAATACAAGTTTAAATCTTTGGATAGTGCCTGAGAGCTATCCAAAAAGATGTATCAAGTTAAATACACATGTCTAATTGGCAAATATAATTTAGTGAAATCTCAAAAGATAAAGAAAAAAAAGGAAGTTGAAACTACACTTTGGATTTAGATATGCCACAAAGAAAATATAGAATTAAACAAAAGCAGGATTTAGATCCAGGCCCTGGGACCCACAGTGTTTAATATTTTCATAGATGAAACATTAGAATAAGTGAAACCCCAAAATGACACCCAGAAGAGCTGCTATTGGAGTATGAGAAAATGTCAGAAAGTGTAAGTTCTTAGAACTCCAAATGAGAAAAAAAAATGTTGTAAGCAGAAATGTGTGGTCAACAGAGTTAACTGCTGCTGAGGAAAATTTTAATTGAATAGGAGAATTTAGAGAAAATAAGAGAAAGAAGTATTAAGATTTTAGATGGATTTAAAAAAAGCATATATAAAAGCATAATGATATTTAATGACTACAGTCCTCTGTATGGTTATAGCATATGGGATGGTAAAATAGGACTAGAGGAAAGAAAAACTGGAAAATGAGCTGGAGATATAGCTAGGAGCTCATGTGCTGATATGGTGGCTTTTCTAAATTTCAAATATGATAAAACTGTTAAAGTTGGAATGTGTGACAATCATATTTATATTTTAGAAAGTCTGCTCTGATTATTTTGATAGCATTTTGGAAAATTATCTGCAGTGAGAAAGGGGAGTTCTAAGCCAATTTTTGTAAATCAGGTGAGTAGTTAAAATGGCACAAAATAAGTCAAATGTGAGGAAATAAGAGGAGAGCTCAGATTAAAGAGTTGACATTTCTGGATGTGTCGAAGGACTAGATGGAAAGACTAAGGCATAGGTTAACATTTATGAAAGACTTAAATCATTTATGAAAATGACGAAAGAAAAAGAAGATAAGGCATAGGAATCAGGGCTGTCAAGTATGTGTCTTGCATCTTTAACTTGGTAGAGCATCACCACTCACCAAGATGGGAAAGTAGAGGAAAATACTGTTCACTCATTTATTGAGCCGCCACTGTGTTTTTTGAGCTGCCACAATGTTCAAGGTACTGGGGATACAATAGTGAATAAAACAGATAAAATTGCTAACCTCATGTTTACATATGACAGGCAAGAAGAGAAGTATCATTTTGTTTGTCTTGAATTGGTAAAATAATGTCTTATTTTGGTAAAATCTCGAATAAATGTCTCTTTGAGAGAGATTTGGAGATGGAGGATTTCCCTTACACAGTTCAAAATTTTGCCATGCCATTTTTTGTGGAATAATTGCAAGGAAATCAACTTAAAACAAGTTGTTAACAAATGAAGAGAAAAAAAAAAACTGCAGTTATTATATGGAATAATCCAAATATATTATAGCTACAACTGAAATAATATCTGCCTTAAATATACATTGGATTCCATCTGCCTTGTCTACCTACACAAACAGGCAAATGACCAATAATGATGAACCTGAGATACTCCAGCTTCATTCATGACGTTCATGAAGGAACATACTTCAACTATAAGCTCTCCCCCATTGCATTTCACTATCATCCTGGTTATTGATATTTATCTTAGTCTCTCATTTTATTTCTGGTTCTGTCCATAAGGCATTGTGTTGACATTTTCTTTCTCTTTCATTCTCATTGTTTTGCCTCTTACACAGTTTGAATCAGTTTCACCGTTTCAGCTCTTACTGTTTTACAATGTCCTATTATTTTCTTTTTAAGACCAAACCTCAAGAATTCCAAGTTCCATTGTCTTTAATCCTTAGCTAAGGAGACTTCAGGCAAGTAGTGTCTATATAAATCACTAAACACATTTTCTTCTTAACTCCAGCACTGGTCAAATATTTATTAGCATGGTTGGTTTCATTTGACATCCCTAACTGAGTCATGATAAAGAGAATTTGGAAAGAGACCAAAGAGGAGTAATAAAAATGATTAACAACTGGAGAAATGAGACCTAGGAGAAAAGGCTAAAGAAACGGGGGTTAGTAACACCTAGAGACATGAATGTTAGAGCGAGGGGCAGAGACTTAAGCACTATAAATAGTGAAGAGGCTCTTGTAGTGATGGAGAGCAAATGTTCTTTCTAGGAAGTAACAATGGGGATAGAATTTATAGCAAGGTGTTTGGCCTAGGAAAGGACATCTTGATTTAATGGATTGTGAGAGTTAGTTCTCTTCTTTGTAATTTCTTAGTGAGGCTATGATCTTTTTCTCATCAAGGGCATACATCTTTATTGACAATTTTCCCACAATGTGGAAGTAAAGATATCTAAAATATTGGAAACTCTAAGAGCATATTATAAAAGATTTTCATAGCCTAGGTATCTATAAATACATATAGTATTTCACTAAATAGAAGTGGTTAGACAATTGGTATGGGGAAGAAAATATTCTCTCAATAAAAAATAATGTTTGACCATTTTTATTTTAAATTTCTTGGGCTTCAAATCATCTTGAAGCTATTACTACACTAGGAAGACCATGAACTTTATGATTTTTAAAATGTCTCTCATGCATTCTTAACCTTAGGGAAAAATTCACTTGGTATCACATAGCAGAATGTTTGAAAGGAGGCAACAAAGGACACTAGAAACCTAAGAAGTGTCTTTTTCCTTCTATGAGATAGTGAAACTACATTTGACACTTTTTTTTTTTTTGTCTTGATCATTGGTTTAAAATGTAGGAGTTTTTGTTGTATTTAGTGTCTACATTAAAAGAAAACATATCATTATGTTTGCAATCTCAGGTACTGTCTTAGTACCACATATTTTAAATACCTAAGCCGCCATTTGTGCATTTAGAAGCACAGGATAATATATCAAATATTTCACTTACTGATTTTGAAACTTACTATTTATTCTCTATTCAATGTATTCATGTATATTGGTGCAATTTCTAAACACAGAATTATAGCTATTTCAAGTTTTTGTAGCAGATCAATTAATATCTTTATTTTCTTTATAACATATTCTATAGGGTCATTATATTAATTTTATGATACCAAGCTATACATTCAAAGTAACAAAACAATACCGAAAGAAATACCATGCAAAATTATTCACAAAAATTCTGTACGATAATGTTACCAGTATATTTTTGTAGTGTTACTACCATGTAGCAAAACTGGCATTAATCTGTTAAGACTGTTAGTCTAGTTACACAAAAGTTCTACCACTGAAGTGTAAGAAACAAGTAAGAATCTTTTCCCTTTTAAGGATTTAACAAAAATGTTAATAAAATGTAATTTTATAAATCACTCCAATGCTTAACAATATCATATTCAGAGAAAAATTCTCCCCAATATTGCAAATGAAAAATGGCAAGACCCGTTGACCAATTCAAAGAGTTTTTCAAATAAATTCTTGATGAATATTGTTAAATGAATCCTTGGTATTCACATACATTTTCCTCAGATGGTAAAATGCCTGATTTTTTAGTTACACTTTTTGATATGAGTATTCAGTTGTTAAGTGTAGTTCTCTTAGAAGCTCTCAGATTCTTTATGTTCTTTATGAACAGACTTAAGTAAGAGAATAATAAGAAGAAAACTAAGGAGACGTTAAATTCATTGGAAAAATGTGTATTAAGTGCTTAATATGTAATTACTGAGTTAGTTGATGAGAGTAAAACAATGAAAAGAAAAATACTACTCAGGCCTTAAAAGAGTGTACACAGGTTGGGAAAATAAAGCATGCAAATTAAGCAATCTGTTAGTTACATAACATTTACTGAACACCTACTGTCTGTAAGGTATTGTAATAGAGAAATCGCTTCCATTTTCTCATTGAATCTTTATAATAACATTCAAGAATACCCAGCAACCCAGTCCTGTCACTGGGTCGATATGGGGGAAAAAACCTAAGTATAAATTGAACTTATCTAGTTAGTGAAAGGTTGCCCTTTTTTTCTCTTCGCTAATTTTTGATGATTTTTATTACTTAATTAATAAAGGAGACTGTATGATCTTCTAAGGAGAGCCCAGGCACTGTGCTCAAATCTCTGCTTGAAAACCAGGTCTGCTAATTATTGGCTTTATGATCTTGCAAAAAATTTAGGTTTTTCCCCCCGTATCTGCCCCGTATCTGACGGGACTGGGTTGCTGGGTATTCTTGAATGTTCCTTCCATTTCTGGAATTTAGATATTCTACACGTCTATGATTTTCATATGGACTGGACTGATTGATGTGGTATTTCTTGAGGAGGCAGAGCCAAGCTGATTTTTGAAGCATAGCAGGTACTAGAACTGGGTGAAGAAAGGCCATGGCAGTTCTGTGTGGTTCGGGTGGGGAAAGAATACAACTTCAGCAGCAAGAAGGGGCAGGGAGAGGTACACTTAACTTGGTTAGCATGTATTTATTGGAGCAGGAGCTGATATAGTTAGCTAGTAATGTGCAGTCACAGTTAGGAAAACTTTGAAAGCAAAGATGAGGAGTCCTAAAATCAAGCTAAAAATATGAATAAGGTGTTTGGTATTCATGTAGTGATCAATAGATATTATAGGCTTCAAAAGCAGTCTACAGGAAAATAGAGAATATTTGGGCCAATTATTCTTGTTGAGAGCATGCTAAATTGAGTAGAAGGAAGAAGAGGAATGAGTATAAGATCCTTATATTTCATGTACAGAAATCAATAGTACCTCAGGGTTATTCCTCAGAAATCCCTTCTCTGCATTCTGATATAGTTGTGTGTTTATATCTTGCTCAATTTACACACATACACACACACACACACACACACACACACACACACACACACACACACACACACACACATAAACATAACTGACTTTTCTCCCAGATTCTATTTCTGAAATTTTTTTGTCTAAGTCAGATGTGATATCTAACTCATATTTATTGTTCATGCCTCCCAAACTCCCCAATTGCTTCAGATCACTATGTTTTCAATGGTCCCTTTCACTGTTGATACTGTCTTTTCTTTAGCCTTCTTCACACACCTTCAGGTGATATGTAAACTTAACCCACCTAGTCACTATGAAAAGTCTAACCTCTGGTGTATTCACAATTGCCTTCTATTAATCATGCTTTGCTCTTTATTCTCATTGACAGAGATCCTTGAATAAATAGTTGTGATTGTAACTATGCCTAATCATGTGCCATCCTAATAGGTGTGCCATTTCAAACTGACAATTGATGATGATAGGAGGCAATTGAATATTTTCCAATACTAAGATCAATGGATGTCATGTCTTAACCATAACATACATACGATTACCTCATATTTAAATACAATTGTTTGAGAACTTCTTATTTTAAATTTGACAATTTGCAAGTTATATGTCACATGTATCTAAGAAAAATAGTTGTTGAATGCAGTTTTGTATTTTATATGCATTTAAGAAAAATACTTTATTAGCTACAAATATTTGACATGAAATCTTGCTTTGCATAGATGAATTTTCTTAAAACTATGTCTTTTTTTATTATTATTTTCCTAGATTTTTAAAGTAGGGTGTAGGATTCTTAGATAATGACAATAGCATGCCACTCTCAATAAACTGCTTTTAAAGGAGATGAGCTCTCTTTTCTCTCTTGAGATACTCATAACATAATGCAAAAGGTGTCAAAAATAATTAAGATGAATGGTTTTCTATCCAACAAAATAAAATTTATCTTTTGGAATTTTGACATTTTTCCTATGCTGTGCATAATTCTAACAAGAGCAAATCAAGTGTGCATCTGCTCAATGAGAGTGGAAAGAATCTTTTATATGGCATTTAGAATAATTAGTTGGTAGAATAATGTAAGGATTTTAAATCATTAACAGCCCCTGTGTTCCAACTGTTATACAAACAAGGTTAGAGCTTATGGCCCTAGATACTGACAATTTAATAATCTTACTAAATGCAAAGAATTTCTGTCACTTTCATGAGTACAAAACTAAATTCCTCTGAAAAATAATGTTGTTGAGTAACAAGAAAAAATTTTATAATTTACATTATGCACTTCATCTACTTAGGAGCTGAGGAAATCATACATATCTCTAGCAGCTTCAATAAAAATGACCTAGATACTTCCAGAGAATAAATTATTCTATTGACTGGAATTAGTTCTATTATCAATATTTTATTTATTGATTCGTTTTCTGAAAATGGTTCCCTGTAACCAGAGTTTCCTAAGATTTAGATTTAGCCATATCATTTACTCATTCATCCAAATGTCCAAAAAAATTAGTTGTTATACATAACTGCATTTTTTCAAAGGGTACGTGATGGCATGTGTTAAATATAGGAGTACTATCTTGATGATTACAAAGTTGATGATTTTTTTACTCATTTTCAAAATGCATCATTAATGCCCTCATGTACTGAAAAGTTGATAATAATATCTGAAAAGTTTGCATGTCCATGAAACTATTCTAAACCTGTGGTATCACACTAGTCTGATGTTATTCCACCTTCTCCAAAAATCTAACAATATGTCCCCGAGGACATATCCTGAGCTAAATCCTGAGAAGGCAATGTTTTTCAGCCAAGCAGTTAAGGCAGCCAGATTGTTCTCTGATTTTCTGAATTTCATTTCAAACGATCTCAGGTGTCATTTATAGAAATTACTTTCTCAATTTCAAGGAAAAAATGTTAAGTTTCTATCAGTATAGGAAATTGTACCTGGAGTGTCCACCAAATATAACTAATCTTTGACATAGAGCCCCTGATTTATTTTCCCCCAATTGATGAGACTACTCTAATTAGACACATGAACTCACCCAACACTGTCAGCCTATGTAATACATGAGTATAGTCAGAAGAGACATCAAGCCAAGGCCCTGACAGGGTGGTAACTATACTCTTTCAGCTTTCTGGGATCATACCAAATCTTTGTTATAAATGATACAATAGTGTGGGTTTGAGCCCCGATTACTACATAGAGAATGTAAGTGATGTCAGCAGCATGACTAATAGTGAAAAGTAATTGAATTTCACTTTCTGATTTCATTGTAAAATAATATAAAATATCATATAGTAGTGTAAAAAACACTCTTACTAATATGTTGTTCTTTATCATAGCAAGTGTTTTAACAATTAACAATAGGTGTACTGCAGAGTTTGATGTCAAATTTGAGTTGGGTACCAGTTACTAATTAGCTATGTGACCTTGGGAAACATATTATTTTCTCTTCTCATTTTCTTGGTTTAACTATGTCAGAGTGATGGAAGGATGACATGGCCTAATGCTTGTAAAGTGCTCTAACACAATGCCTGGCATTTCTGAGGCTCTCAGCTAATCTTAGCTAGTATCATCATTATATACATTAGATCTTCTTCATAATTGACTTTTGAAGCCTTCTATCTTCTGGCCTATAATTCTCCATTCCTGGTATATACTGCTTCAAATTTCTGAGACTTTTAGGGCAGAAGGATTTTGTTATTATTAAATTTGTCACAAGAGTGATACAATAAATATAATTAAATTCATCTCCTGCACTATACAGGAATGTATAACATATTAACAAAAATTGATTGGTCTAGAACAGTGTAAGCATACTTTTTCTGTAAAAGTCCTGATAGTAAAAACATTCAGGTTTTGTGCCACACAGTCTCTGTTGCAACTATAGAAACCTGATATTGCAATTCAAGTGTAGCCATAGACTGTATACATGAATGAGAATGATCGCATTGGGCTTACAGGCAGTAGTTTGCAAATCCCTGGCTGAGAAAATAACCTGAGGAATGAAAGAAAAATTGTTAAAATTGAGTAATGATCCAAATATTTTATAAGTAAGATAATTGCAACAATAGTCACCTTAACAGAATAAGGTAAAATAGCAGATCTTCATTTTTCAAAAAAAAGCTTTATTACCAATCAGATTTTTGAGGAAAACAAAAATACATCCTAGGTATTTCAACCAAGAAAAGACTCATACAGGAAATTAGACAGTTTGAAAGGGCTTGGGAAGTGAAAATCAGGGTAAAGGGCCACTGACTTTCTAGCAACCCAGGAACAAGAGACTCATAGAAGATAACCGTCAGTGATCTCAGCTGGCTTAGACTTCTAAGAAACAGATGTACAGGAGGATATCAGGGAGCCAAGACGAGAACCTCTTGTCTGCCTTCTGCTGAAATTCACATACCTAGCAGTGATACAGCAGTTGTTTAATTCTTTTCTACTGCTGCCTTTCACATCTTAAAAAAAAGACTTTCCATTAGTAGAATCTAAGCCAGATATCTGCTGCTAAAAGAGTCTGGGAAATTTAATTTCTATGATTCTTATTCCTGAGACACAGATCTTAGAAAATAAAAATGTTGTGGAGTAGAAATAGGTAATAGCAAGCTCAATGTAACCATAGGTAAAGTGAAGACAATGGATTTTAAAGGTAATATTTGCTTTGGAACTGATAAGATAATGTCTTGAGAATTTGAAACCAGACTGTATAAATATTAAAAGTTATTCCAAGTTAGGTAATAGCAAGATGAAATTGTAGTTGAGGATAATACACTTATTTTTACTGAAAGCTAAGAGTATATTTGTCATCACCAGGTAGAACCAATTTTATTTTATACTTGAAATGTTCATTTTTATGAGGAAGATGAATAAACCTCTTTAAAAGAATTACTCCATGTAATAGCCAATAAGAGATTTTTCAAATTAAAAAAAAAAAAAAACTACAACAACAACTAAAATGTAGCTTAAGAGATCAATATATTAAAGAGTGTTTGGGGAGAAGAAGAATGTAGGATTAGTAATCTATTTGGAGATGATCCCAGGAAGCTAAAGTGAGTCAGAGAGGAAGATGAATATGCAATATAAGAGTGCATTTTCAGTTTCACTGCTGTGGGCAACAGGGCCAGACTGTCAAACAGCCTGATGTGTACAGCGTGTTTTGCAAAACTGTCTGCTTGAAAGACTAATTAATCAATAGGATCTCATCTCCCACTGGTTGAGGGCACTCCCAAGAGCATTAACTCCAGAATCCCCAGAGTAAAGTGCATTTGGGCCAAATAACCATGGCACTGGGGAAGGGGCAGAGGCAGAAAGATAGTGTGTCAGATCTCATGCTGTAAATATGAGATAAGCTTGACTTGCATAGAACTGTCCACCATTGTTACTATTGAAATCAGAGGTGAACCAAGGAGATCTGGTTCATAAACAGAGGAGGATGCTACTACTACTTCTTACACTTCTCTAATTCATTCATGGGGAAATACTTCCTATACCTTCTTGAGGTAGCATTGTAGAGGCCTCCTTCAAGGGTCTCTCCTTCAATCATCAATTTCTAGATCTGAAACTGGTTCATAGCTGAAGAAACACGATTATACACTAAAGTATTTGACAGTTAATTTTGTCAATTAATAGATCACAAGTAATATTTCAGTGTAGTTTAAATTTTATTTTTCCTACTGTGTGTAGAATTCAGAAAATTTTCATACGTTTAAAAACATAGCTAATTTTATAACATGTTTCTGTGAATTGTTTATTTGTGGGTTTTGCCCATTTTTTGTCTATCAGGCTTTTGGATTATTTTTGTCACCAAATTATATAAATTCTTTCTAAATTAGAGAGAGTACCACTTTGTAATCTATATAGCAAATATATTCTCTTAGTTTGTCATCTTTCTTTTGACTTTGTTGTTACAATACAAATACTTAAAATAAGAGTATTAAATTTATCAGCCTCTTTATTGTATTTGAATTTTGAGACATAGTTTTAAAAGTTTTCCCAATATATTTAATAGTATTTATGCACTTGATCTCTCTCAAACTAAGAGTAGTAAAATCTATTTTTAATGTATTCTATCACTTCCTCACTGTGTTTCCAGTAGTGTCTGTTTATAGGGAGAATTCTTTTTTTATTTGATCCATAGATCTTCAATATCATTATATATTCACTGTAAAGTACGGCCTTTCACCTGATAAAATCTTTCTCTTTCATTTATTTTGGCCTCAATTCTGTCTTGTTTGATAATAAAATTACAATCTTTGTTTGTTTTATTATTTCCATTTGCCTGGATACTTTTGCCTACAGACCAACATCTCTGGCCTGGATTCCTTTAATAGTGCCCTAAGTGGTCTTTCATGTGCCACCATTTGCCCCTACAGATTTTTTTCTCAACATAGTATAGCTAGAGCAAGTTTGTACAAAGTTGTCATAGTGTCATTCCTCTGTTCAAAGGTGTGCAATGGTTCCTCACATCACTAGGAATAAAACTCAACTTCCTGAAAATGGCCTGCAATGTCATAAATGCTCTCAATCCCACTCTCTGGCATCTTCTTTCACCCTTTGCTTTCCCTACTCCATTCACACCAGCCTGATTCTGTTCTTTGGAATTCCCAGCCACACTCTCACATCAAAGTCTTTACACTGGCTATTCGTTCCAGATGGGACATCTCTCAAATATCTAAATGGCCAACTTCCTTGATATCTTTAGGTTTTTTCTCAAATATGAAACTAAAAGCCTTCCCTGGTCACTTTATTTAAAACTGAAACACAATCTCAATCCTTCCTACTGTGCTCTACATTTACTATGTTTGTTGTTACAGTGACTTCCCCCACCAGAATGTAATTTATTCACTAATGTATCCTAAGAATTTAACATGATGCCAGCATGTAGTAGAGCCTTATTAAATATGTGTTGAATGAAGGTTTTTCCTTTCTCTATCCAATCTCGCAATGTGAGGATACATTTTCTTCAGTGTATGAATTGAATCTCAGAGTGATCTTTTAAAGCATAATTGAATCACATTATTTCCTTCAGTTAAAACCTTTTAGTGACTTGCCATTACCTTCAAATGAAACTTAAAATCCCCTCATCAGAAGAGCAAGCTCTTCATGCTGTATCCCCAAACTCTCTAATTCAATTCCCATCTCACATCCTGAATTCTAGTCATGATAAATTGCTTATATTTTCCCAAATATACTATGTTTGCTCACAACTCTGTGTCCCTGCCCTCAGGTAAGGTGGCCATATAATTTATCGTCCAAACCAGGACACTGCTGAGAGTTAAAGTGGTTTTTATTAATAATTCTAAAATGGGACCATCCCAGACTAACAGGAATGAATGATTGGTCATTTTATCTTTAGGCTTTCTGCCTGAAATGTCCTTCTTAATTTCTTTGCCTGATTCTGTCAGAACATCTCTCATGTTTCAGTCCCTGTTTCACATCCTCAAGTAAGCCTTTTTATATCCTTGTCCTAGACCTGATATCCTTCCTCCATAACTGATAATGCCAATCATGCTCTTATCCTAATCACCATTCTTAGCTGGGTGCCCATAAGACTGGGAGGGTGCGCCCGAAATGCAAGAACCATTCTATTTATGCCTCTGTCCCTGGCACTAGATATGTTGCATGTCAAATAATAGATAACAATGACATAATATAGCAAGATGGTAAGCTCAGGAGTTGTACTTTTGAGTTGGGAAGGCAGACTAATGGGTTTAAATCATGCTTTATCAAATACTAGCTGTGTGATATTGGGCAAGTAAAGTTTGTTTGTAAAGTAGTTGTGGAGATCAAATGAGTTCATATTGAAATGAGTAGCAAAAATAAAGAACTCAGAGACCCTGAAATATTTTAGTGGCAATTCAATAAGTAAATTTATTGAATGAATAACTAATTTAAAAAAATAAATACTAATTATACTAATATTATAACTAATACTCTCACCAGACTCTAAGGTATAAAAATACTCATACACCTATTATTTACTTAATCCCTCCCTCCAAGAAACACATTAAGAAGAAATACATGTTTTGGTATTCTCAACTTACAGCAAGGAAAACTTATTCAAAGGGTTGAATGGTTTGCACAGAAATTGGGAGCTACTATGTGAATTAGTTGGAACACACTCAAGTATCTCCATACTTGACCAATGTGCTCTCTTTCTGCTTAAAATGTTTCTCCTCTCTTCTACCAATCTCCACAGTGCTTCAGAATGAGATTACAACTCAACTGTGAAGTCTTAGGCTATTCCTGTCTCCTTTCTAACCAGGTCAGGTGACCCTCCCAAGGGCAACATGGTGCCCAGCTTGTCAGCCATACTCTATCATATTCTATTGGTCTACCTGTACATAAATTGTCTCCTGTCGGGACGGTGATGTTCTCCAGGCCAAGAATTGTGTTTTAATGGGACATGCCTCTAGGAACTAAAATAGGAGCTCACTTCTATGCTCAATATATAGCAGGTGCCCAAAAATATTTGTCAATACTAAACACAACTCTAAATCTAGTGGCCTTTCCAATATTCTGTGTCTGCAGAAAATCATCCTTAGAAATTTTTGCCACAAAATGGAGAAAAATTTTCCTGTTGAAACAAACAGAAAACTGGATTTTTATAAAGAAGCATTAATTTAAAATATAATACTGGTATTTATTAAGTGTTTGCTCTGTATCAAGTACTGTGCTAAGAACATTACATAGTTTATTTTATTTTATTTTATTTTTTGACTTATAGTAACACCATGGGCTAAATACTGTTATAATTCCCATTTTCCATAGGAATAAAATATATTTAGATAATTCTTCATATTTTAAAAATGCAATCTATATTTAAATTTATTTAATGTCAGGAAAATAACTAGATGATACAAACAGGTGAGAATTAGAGTGAAATATATAATTGTGCTATTCCTATTTTCTTATTTGTAAAAGAAATGGATTTAGTTTCTACATAGTACATTACAAGAGAAATCTCTCCTCAAATTATAATGTATAGATGGTTTATTCATACAGGTGTGCTCTTCAAAATGATCTTTTATTATTTACTTCCCTAACAGCTAGTATTAAATACACTTGATTTTCTTTTTCAAAGGCACTGCTTTAATCCTTGTATGATTCTTAGTCTATTCTTAAAAATAGTTTCTATTCTACTAAAACTTTTAAATACCAAATTGTTTTTCTCTACTTTTACAATATAAAATATCTGAGTTACTAAAAATAGAGACATTCTTTTTTATATATTGAGTATTTATTTGCACAAATATTTCAGAATGGTTCATTTAATACTCTTACTATGCACAATTCTATATCTATTTATAAGTTTATATGAAATGTGTACATTTTTCAAAATACCATTAAAATTTTTGCCCCAAGTTCGTGTGGAATACTAGAATCTGCTTAGATCATCACACGTGGGCAGTTGCCAGTGATACAGAAGGCTGTGGTAATAACCTTTGCTGAGTGTCATGACTATTACTAGAAATGAATTAAATTTTCTTGCATTCCAGTGAGTTAAAAATACTTCTAAAATTTAGTTTGGATTTTACATTCGACTGTCTTTTCTTATATAGATTCAATTTACTTAGGGAGTCTTCCTAGGGCAGCAAGTTAATCCCATAATTTCCTCTTTGGGTTTTCAGGGGCTCTCTCCAGCCTTTATTTTATTCCTGCATCAATATTATAAATAATTGCAGGGCTTCTGAAAAAGGAGAATATTAAACTCTAGCTAGTATCACTATGACCTCTGTCTCTAGCTTTGGTCTTGTAGTTCTTGATTCTCAGCAGTTTGATCTTCAATATTTAGAAAACATTATTTAATTTGCAAAATCCAAAACATTTTCACAGTTTTATGAATCCTTCAGAAGTTTAGGACTAATGCTGTTGCTGCTGCAAGAATTGCTGACAATGAGAAAATGAGAAAAACAAATAAGAAACAAACTCCTTGTTCCAAAACATGAGGGAAGTGAAGATAGGAAATTATTTTTCAGATGGCTCTTGATTCTTATGTACTGTGGTTTAGGTATAAATTTATTAGGAAATTAATAAAGTTGTTTAGAAATGACATATCTTGGAACTTATGAGTATCAATTAACTAACATGCTAAATAAATTTCACAAAAGCATGAATACAAATTATGTAAAAATTAATAGATAAAAATGTGTTGTTTTTATCCTCCGAGGACATATGCATGCCCTTATTTTAAAAAAGACTTAAACCTGTGAAGTTGTGCTTGTGCGTATAATTATTTTGATTTGTTTCTCTAAAAGTCCATCTGTGGTCATTTTTAAGTAACTAGGTAGTTATGGTGATTATTATTTCTTACTTGGGAAAGGATTTATTTAAATGTCTCATCTTCCAATCTCCTTTCCACATTTCAGGGAATACTTATACAAGTATATTCAAATGTATAAAAATGACAAATCCCTGCAAAATAAGTTATTGTATTCCTATTTGACAGTAATAATGTTTAGGTAATACTGAAACTGACTTTCTCACTGTGTCTGCATGTGCTACCACTTTAACTGCTTTATTTTTACTCATTTATCAAAGCAAACAATTTTTCAGTTCTATTACATGGCTTTTAAAATGTCTATTAAAATTGACCAGTGGAATTACTGAAATGTTCAATTGTTGAGAAACCTTTGCAAAACAACTGTGGTATTTTATGAAGTATGATATCAAAGTATTTTATGAAGTGTGATATCAAATTTAAAAAGTAATTTAGTGGATTAAACTGAGTTTAATGCTGTCTCTTATAATATGACATAACATAATATAACATAACATAACATAACATAACATAACATAACATGATATAATATGAAAGATGGATTTATCTAGCCAGAAAATGGCAACCATAGGGAAAAAATAATGAGTTTTTTCTTATGAGATGTAGCCTGCACT
>NW_011888845.1:2575617-2606150 GCF_000151845.1 Pteropus vampyrus | reverse complement strand
TATAATTATTTTGATTTGTTTCTCTAAAAGTCCATCTGTGGTCATTTTTAAGTAACTAGGTAGTTATGGTGATTATTATTTCTTACTTGGGAAAGGATTTATTTAAATGTCTCATCTTCCAATCTCCTTTCCACATTTCAGGGAATACTTATACAAGTATATTCAAATGTATAAAAATGACAAATCCCTGCAAAATAAGTTATTGTATTCCTATTTGACAGTAATAATGTTTAGGTAATACTGAAACTGACTTTCTCACTGTGTCTGCATGTGCTACCACTTTAACTGCTTTATTTTTACTCATTTATCAAAGCAAACAATTTTTCAGTTCTATTACATGGCTTTTAAAATGTCTATTAAAATTGACCAGTGGAATTACTGAAATGTTCAATTGTTGAGAAACCTTTGCAAAACAACTGTGGTATTTTATGAAGTATGATATCAAAGTATTTTATGAAGTGTGATATCAAATTTAAAAAGTAATTTAGTGGATTAAACTGAGTTTAATGCTGTCTCTTATAATATGACATAACATAATATAACATAACATAACATAACATAACATAACATAACATGATATAATATGAAAGATGGATTTATCTAGCCAGAAAATGGCAACCATAGGGAAAAAATAATGAGTTTTTTCTTATGAGATGTAGCCTGCACTAAAGTGGAAACTTTTAATATTTCATTTACTCCTCAAATATTCATTAATAATTATATTCATATTATTTTCATAATACAATATTTATTAATAAACCAGTTTCTTTAATAATATAGTTTCTTTAATAAAAGCAGACTAAGCAAATGATCAATTTGCAATCCAGATAAAAGCTGAGATGCTATGGCTGCGAGAGAGATTGTTAGGAGACCTAAATTATAAAAGTTTTCCTCATTCCAGACAAAACCAAACAAATTCCAAAAAATCAGAATTTTAAAATCATCATGTGTCAATATTATTGATCAGTGACATCACTGACATTTTAATATATAAAAGTTAAATTTTTTAAAGTCCAAATATGATATCATGTAGACTCCCTTGGACTTGACATAATATTTTGTACACCCTCTTAACATATATTTAAACAGTAGATAGTTTAAAAATATTTTATAAACATCATTAATTTATCCATCCACCAGAAATTAATTATCTCTTTAATTAAAATAAAAACATTTTAAATGGAAACCCGAATAAATTTAGATTATCAAGTACAAACTGTACACAAACTTTTTATAGAAACAATGTAAAAAATTCACTTTTCTATTGCTTATAAATAAGAATAATGCAGATAAAAATATTTCACATTAGGAAAATATCATTTTGAAACACAATATTGAAGTTACCTGGAGTTAATTTTAAAATATTACAAGTTGATAACTGAGTGGCATATCTGAAAAAAATATTTTAAAGTATGATGTTTCCTCAACTACACCTAAGTGGATCAACTCCATAAATATGAGATGTTTATTTTTGATGTCTCCTTTAATGATGAGGAATTTCCACCAACAGGTATATATTCAAAAGATACCATTGCACTAGTGTACTTACCAGAAGCCCTTTAAAATATATACTCACAGAGTTTAAAAATAAGTTACTTATAAAAAATTCAAAAATGTGCAAGAGACAATCTATAAACAGAAAAATGGGAAAATCATTGTCATATATTCACACAAGGAAATTTTGACACTAGTGAAATTCACACTAGTGAATATGAACAATAGCTTTATGTCTCATCATACAAGAAACACAAAGTGTGGTACAAAGTGGAAAATCAAATTGATACCACGTATACAGAGCTCAAAAATAGAAAAAACAAACTTAGTTATAATTTGTTTATTTTACACTTGTATGTACAAATACTTTAAAAATAAAAAAGGATGAACAAAATACAGAATTGTGTTTATCCTTATTGGAGGAGAGAGAGGAAGGGTCCACAGGCATTAACATTCTATCTGAAGCTAGACATTAATGACATACATGTTTACTTAATATTTTTAACACCATACATTTTATATATTCTTTGAATTTGTACAACATTTCACAATAAAAACAAATGCTTCTTAAAAGTACAGGCATTCAGGAAGCCCAGGCCAATATTTGCAATATTTATGTGCTTTGAGAAATAAAATAAGTGCAGAGGGCCAGGCTGAGTGAACAATTAGCCACTATGGTGACTGTGTTTGAAAATTCCCAGTCCTGACCATCTTTAATATGGCCCAATGAACTTTATAGAATGCCGATTACAAGCTTTATTCTAGCCTAGTGCACTCAGGTACAAGCCTCACAGCCTGATTTCTCAAAATTCTTCAAATAATGCATGAGATCAGTCAGACTTGTAAATCACTTCTTTTTGTTACCAAGGCATTGCTTTTACATCTTAAGTTTTATTTGTGGGAATTTAAAACGTGGTACGAAATACTACAAAGGCTGATAGGGTTGACTTTACAGTAGTGACATACAGAAACAAAGAACCAAAAGACAAGTATGAATATCTCCAGGAGTGCTATGGTAAATGAGCGAGAATAAGATTTTTCTTTAATTGGAAACAGATAACAAGTTGATTATTCAACTAAATATTAACACTAGCTGAGACCATGGGAATCACTTAACCTCCCTGAACCTATCCTTTTTCTTGTTTAAATGAAGATATTTTATTCTATTATTTTTATTATTCTAAGATAAAAACCATATGGTTAAGCAGCAGAAAGCACATCTAAAGTTCATAGGTTTCTGTTCATTTAAATTCTCTTTGTGAGATTTATGTATCCAATTATGACTTTCTTTCAGAATACTTAATTTGGTTTTTGAAACCAAGTCTGTTCAGAATTTTTTTCTTTTTGTTTTTGTTTTTTTAAAAGGGCAAATCATGACAGTGGGTTATATATAATTGTAAATAACCATACTAGACTAAGCAACATCATACCACAATTTAACCAAACACCATATAATTTTTACTGCAATGGCTTTTTCTAAAAGTTTTAAGATATTCAACTCATTTCTATGACATATATTTAGGGAAGGCAAACTACACCCAAAGTGTGAGGTAGCTAGTCGGACATGAGTGAAATGGGGAACAAAAGAATAGGGGTCCAGCCTAGAGACCACCCAAAGAACACTCCAATGTAGTAGAAATCTGGGTAAGTGCACACGAAGTAGGCAGAGTTATATAGCAGCCAAGTGTCAATCAAAATGACCTCATATGCCAATCACCTAACCACCCATCAAGGCCTTAATGTAAGAAAGACCTCTTCTTCTTCTGGTCTTTGTTGTCTCTGTGGTCTTTGGCTGGTTGTTGTGACAGTGCTGGTTTACAGCTTCTCACTGAAATCATGTGCCTCCTTGGAGCGTGCTTTGTCTTTCTAAAAACACCTGGTCTTCTTAGGTGGTCTCCCATCCAAGTACTAACCAGGCCCAACCCTGCTTAGCTTCCGAGATCAGATGGGGTTGGGCTTGTTCAGGGTAACATGGTCATAGACTAAGATATACTTTTAATAAATTTTTCTAAATCTCCCTGACCTGTGATTCTTCACTGCATTAATGAGGAAGAACTGAGGGAAAATGCTAACTACACTTCTGGGCCGTTATCCCCTACGCCCACGTGCTGTTGTGATGCCGAAGTTCAAATCAGCCCAACGGTAACACAAGGATCAAATTCAGTCTGCTGTTCATTTTTGCATATCAAATCTTATTGAAACATACCCATGCCCATTCATTTGCGTAATGTGTATGGCTGCTCTACAGTGGCAGAGCTGAGTAGTTAAAAGAATATATCCGACATGCAAAGCCTAAACTATTTACTACGTGGCCCTTTACAGGGAAAAAAATTGGCTGACCCTGGAATTATATTGTCCTTGTGAACTGATTTTTCAAAAATTAGGATTCTTGCTTAAATTTTATTACAGTTTATGGAGCAATAAAGTAAATAAAAACCAAATACTTAAAAATGAGTTTTCAAAATATAAATTTATAATATAATGTGTGACTGCTTATCCTGTGAACTTCATGGGACTTTCTTAAAAATTAAAATGTAATTTCACACATTGAAATACCTAACTGACAAAAAATGTGGTTATTTAATTTTTTAAAAATGTTTTACTTTTTTAAAAAAATTTCTCATCTTAATTAACAGATGTTGGTTGATAATTTCAAACCCAGAGAAATTAAGATACAAAATTTTAATAAAATGAATTATTAAATGATTTTTATTAGCAGTAGAGACATAAAAAAATTATACTTTCCCCTTTACAGTAGCTTTCTGTAAATTTTTGAACTTTTTATTAAAGTATAGCATGAACATAGAAAAATGCATAAATCAATAAATGTACTGTTGAATGAAGTTTCACAAACTGAACACACCAATGTAACCAACATTCAGATTAAAAAAATAGAACACAAGTCTACAGCCATGCTACTCTGAACAAGCCCAATCTCGTCTGATCTCAGAAGCTAAGCAGGGTTGGGCCTGGTTAGTACCTGGATGGGAGACCACCAAAGAAGACCAGGTGTTTGTAAGCATAAAAAATAAAAAAATAAGGGATTGTAAACTGACAATGTCCTGGCAATCTGTGAGGTCAACCAAAGGTTGCCTCACCTAAAAAATAAAAAAATAAATAAATAAAAATAAGGCATTTTAAAAATAAATAAATATATAAATAATAACTAAATAAATAAATAACAGAAAACAAAACATTGTCTTCACCTCAGAATCTTCTCTGTGTTTATTTCCAGTCACAAACCGATTTATATAACATAGAATCACTGTTCAGACTTCTAAGAGTTTACAAAAAGATAATATAAATTAAATTTTTATTAATTTTATTATATTTTATATGTTATACTAAATATTCTTCTAAAATATCTGGTGCTTTGAGATAAATAGATTATTTCAAATTTTTCCTATGCCATCATGCAAAATTTAGAAGAAACTAAAGATTTTAGAAGACTAGATAATCATAAATTATTTTAATAACAAATTTAATATGTGCCTAGATCATAGGCCATTGGAAGTGATGAGGGAAGAGTTAAATCATAATAACAAAAAAAACCACTTTGGCTCAGTTAAACAAAAATGCTGCTATTTATTTATAATCACAAGTTTCTTTTACATTGGCTATGTGCTCATCACTCATCCCATGCAGTACTGTTATTAGTGCCTGCAGAATAGTGAATAAACATCTAAATGTTTGTGTTATGACCCTCATCCAGCTTGAAAATTGCCCTTTCTTCTCCTGTAAACTTAGCTCCACAGTGCTACCTATACATATGTTGACATACATCTGATTAAATATATAATCATTGTAGTGTCACTGATTGCATGGTTTCATGCTGTTTGTAAATGTTCACCACAATCATCAGTCTAACACATAATCAGTGCTTTTATTGTTCATATGCAACAATCTTTTTTTTTTTACCTACGTTGGTCAGAAATAATAACTAAGTTTGCTTGCTTTTTTCTGTTTACTTTTACTCTTAAAAGTCAATCTTCTACTTTTTAACTTATCCTTTTCTGTGGCTGAATCAAGTGATATGATCGTAAGTGTATAAATTCTGAAATACTCTACACTGAATGTAATAAACATAGAAGAATCATCTAAAATGCTTGGAAATGATAAGCACTCAATAAGCTATTTGTTTCATGGGTCCAGAGGTAATTTTATAACTAGTTAAAAGTAAAGACTTAACTTTGACAATTTCCAGAATTCTCTCAAATTAAGTCATGTATTTTTGGCTGGATTAATTTAGCACCATTAAAAAACAAATAAGCAAGTAAACTTTTAATAAGAGTTAAGTAGAATAATCTCTTAGGTTTGTGTATGTAAAGAAAAACAAAAATAAGAAAACAATTAGCCCAATTATTCAGGAAAAAATAGAACATGTTAGGTCTGAATAGTTATGTCAAGATTTCCTAGACTATATTGTAAGGAATATATGATTTAATGTATAAATATTTCAATATATGCTTACATCTTGCTATGCTATAAACCTAACCTTACACATAGGCTCAGATATCACACCAGAGTCTAGACTCCCCTGTGGCAAAGATATAACACTGCATTTTGAACTTCCATGTATATTAAAATAAGTGGCAGAGTAAACTGATCTTTGTCTTAGAGAAAAGACTCAATAAAATTCTGATAATCCTAAATTTACCTAGTCCAATGATTTTCATTCAGAGAAATAAGTCCCCTTGTGTTTGGAAAGATATCATTAATTCTAGCTCGCAATCTGTTTAATTGAAAGTAAAAAAAAAAAAAAAAAGTTATGTAATAGGCAAAATAATCTTCCATAAAACTATCTTATCTGATTCAAATAATAAAGTAGATGAAATATTAAGAATCAAATGGGAAGAATTTTACAGAAGAATATTTTACCATTTCTGGATTGAGGATTGGGAAGTGAATTATATTTTTATAGTTATTAAAAGAAACTATAAATTTTAAAATGTCGAGGAATACCGAAACCCCTCACCATGTAATTTCTGGGTAATTTGTAAATTTATTGATGTCAATTAATAGCATCTATTCACAGATTAGACATTTTAAAAATCAATATCTTCTGTTATTATTTTTTAGTGACCATAATCAAATAATTAAGTACAAGATGATGATAAAAGATTAGAACAAAAATAGATAAGAAATAAATTTTTAAGGAATATATGATTTAAAGCATATTTAAACTTAACTATTTAAATTAATAATGTGTTCATTCTCCCAAATTTGGGGTCACGTGATCTCCCAGTTTCAAGGACATTTAGTGTCCCTGAAATGACATTTAGTGAGACAGAGGAACAAACTATTGTGGAGGCAACAGTTCACAGCACCAGTTGAGTTTTTGTCCTGAGTTGATGTCACTCTTTCTACCTTCCATTCTACTCAGAGCCCCATGAATTTCTGCACATAGAAGGATTTGAACTGTCCCAGGGTCATTTTGAACGAAAAAATAAAATAAGACCCAGGGTGAATTTCCACCTACGTAATAGGCTGATGTTATTACTGATGAGAATGTTTTGAAACAATCTAACTCTTATTTTGCATATGTGAGCTTAAATGTTAATTTCTGTGGGTTTCTTCACGTTTGGGAATTGAAAATATCAAAGCTTTCAAATTGAGAGGTTCATGACCAAGAAAACAATATCCAGTATTGGTTTAAATAAGATAAGACTTGAAATAAGTAATAGATATTGCAAACATATTTATAAACTCAAACTCTTCAAAAGTTGAACAAAAAAAATATAGGATTAGAGACAAGAAAGGGGTCAAAATAAAAGTATTATCTTATACGAACTAAGGACAAATAAGGAAGCTGGCTCTTTACTACTCAGTCAGATTCTCAGAAGATATTGCTGTCATTTGAGACAAAAGAGGTATTCATATTATATATACTTTTTGAGAATTTTCAGCAAAATTTTGCATTGGAGGTTATTATCTAGTTTGCAGAGACAGGAAATAAATTGAAAGTTTAGAATATTAGGCTGACTGACATAAAGAGGTTATCATAAACACATGCTGAAAAGCAGTGATGTCTCAACCTAGAAACTTTATTAGGAAAAAAGTAACCACAGAAATTGTCCTCAGATAACTCTCTATTTCTTAGTTTGAATATCTGAGGTAGTACCTTGACTGCATTTGTGTATGGGCACATACTTGTGCACAAATGCTAACTGATTACATTCGTGACGTTAATGCAATTTTATATTGTAGAAAACAATGCCTGCCTAAACAAGATCTTTCACACATTTCATCTTACATTTATTCTGCATTTTTTCCTTTAACATCTCAGGCCACCTTCCAACCCTCCATGCACTGAGTACTATATATTTCTCAATATAGCTCTTCTTCTGGATCTGAACAACCTAGTAAAATATTTTAAAGTGACTAGTAGGAGATTAAATTTACCCATGAAATGGTAATCTTCAATAGATTTAGCTCGAATCAAGTTTAGCTTTTAAAATTTACCTTAGGACATGTCTGCTTATGTGAGACTCATCTACAGCCCGCTGCGTACGTATGTGGCTTCATTCGATGTCAGTGCACAGGGAGAGAGGCTCTGGATCTGCTGGGCCAATCTAAGAGAATGGCATAATTTCCAGGAAAAGGTTCCTGACTTATCAAAATTCCTCTATCCAGCCGTTCTCTCTTTTACCCCTTAATTCGCTGCAAGTAATATGTAACCAATTTGAAATCAGCAGTACTTACAAACATCTGAAGTTGCATCAAGCTCTCAGGATACTAACTGTAATATAAATCAGCAAATTGTTTTCTTCTGAGAAAGAAAAAGTTTAATCTACTAATGGGTGGATCTCATTGGCTAACTGCCAATAAAAATTTCAACTTCTGGTTTTATGCATTGCCGCCTACAACCAAGGCTAATATAAAAGTTTCTATGGGTGAAAGTACCTGGGAATAAGTAAAAAAATAAATAAAAATTAATTTTGAGGATAGAAAAAATGATTAAGTAAGCATCACATTAATTCATTTAGATAATTTTTCTAGTTTAGAAATAATTTCTCATGTTGGGGCATATACTATTTGAGGCTCCATATTTAAACTTTTTAATTAATAAAATTTATTTTTAGAGCAGTTTTAGATTTACAGAAAATTTGAGCAGTGAGTACTGAAATTTCTCTTATAATCCCTGATCCTCTCTCACAGTTTGTCTTATTGTTAACATTTTGTAGTACTGTGGTATATTTGTTTCAACTGGTGAGCCAGTATCAATACAATATTAGTGACTAAAGACCAAAGTTTACACTAACATTTCATCTTTATGTTGTGCATTCTATTGGTTATAGCAAAAGTGTAGTGATATGTATTCATCATTACAGTATCATACTTAGTTGCACCATTCTAAAAATACCCTGTGCTCAATCTAGTCATCCTCCTTATTTTTCCCCCAAACCCTGGAAACACTGCTCTTTTTACTGTCTCAGTAGTTGTTTTCTTTTTTTTCCCTCAGCATGCAATATAATTAGACAGTTATGTAGCCTTTTCAGATTGGATTTTTTTAATTTAATTCTTTAATGCATTTAAGTTTCCTTCATGACTTTTTGTGGTTCGATAGCTCATTTATTTTTATTGTTGAATATTTCATTGTATGGATATCCCTCAACTTGTTCATTAATCAATGAAGGACATCTTGGTTGCTTCCAAGATATGGCAATTGTGAATAAAGTCACTATAAACATTTATGTGCAAGTGTTTGTGTGGTCAGACATTTTCATCTCATTAGGATAAATACCAGAAGCACAATTGCTGGATCATATAGTAAGACTATGTTTAGTTTTGTAAGAAATTATGAAAGTGCTTTCCAAAGTGACCATCCCACTTTAAATTCCCACCAGCAATGAATGAGAGTTTGTTTCTTCACATTCTTGTCATTATTTGGTACTCTCTCTGTTGTGGATTTTAGCCATCCCAATAGGTGTGTAATGGTATCTCCTTGTTTTAATTTGCAATTCCCTAATAACATATGATGTTGAGCATCTTTTTATATGTGTGTTGACCATCTGTATATGTTCTTCGGTGAGATGTCTGGTGAAATATTTAGCCCACTTTTTAATTAGGCTATTTGTTTGGTTTTAGAAAATCTTTATATATTTTGGATACAGTCCTTTATCAGCTTTGTGTTTTGCAAATATTATCTCTCAGTTTGTGGCTTATCTTTACATTCTCTTAACAGTGTACTTTTCAGAGCAGAAGTTGTTGGGTTTTTTTTTTTTAGTTAATTTTTTTTTGGTGTTTCATGGTTTGGACTTTTGATGCTGTATCTAAAAAAGCATTGTCAAACACATGGACACCTAAGTTTTCTCCTATTTTTATCTTCTAGGAGTTTTATTTTACACTTAGGTCTATGATGTATTTTTACACTTAGGTCTTGTTTTATTTTACACTTAGGTCTATGATGTATTTTTACACTTAGGTCTTGTTTTATTTTACACTTAGATCTATGATGTATTTTAATTTTTGTGAAGAATATAAAGTCTGTGTCTAGATTCACTTTTTATATATAAATATTCAATTGTTCTAGCTGTATTTGTGAAAAAATTATCCTTTCTTCTTTGAATTTCCTTTGCCCTTTTGACAAAGATCAGTTGACTATATTTACGTGGGCCTATTTATGGATTTTCTGGATACTCGGTTCCATTGACTGGTAGCATATTTTTATGGTCAGTATTTTTTTTTTTTTTTACTTTCTGTTTTATTGTATAACACTGTACACTGATAAGCAAAATTATTATTTTTCTTTTAAAATTATTTTAGGTTATGTATATTTTTAAGTGATTAGCCAGAAACGACTGTGTTCTGTTGTTCTTCTTTTTTTTAAGTAAAAAGGCATGATTTTCTTGGGAAAAATAGTATTTACTAAACACAGATCAACTTTACAGAAAATCTTGAGACTTATCAAATCCAAAAAGAGATGTGTGTAAATAAAGATATTTATATTCAGATACATTGACTATGTTATAAAATAATTTAAAATAATGACTTAAATTTGTGCTTAATAATAATAATAATAATTAAAAGTTATTAAACTATCATTAGGTACATGGAACTTTTTTGTTGTTCTTTAAGAATATTTTTCCTAGTCAATGGGTTTCCAACATTTAAAGTCATAGATATTCGATAATGAATAAAAATCTATATGTATATATGAAAGCATTTAAATATATCCAAATTTATATATACAATTTACAGTTTTGATAGTTCTTTTGAAATATATTCACATATCTTAAGATCAGAAGCAATTGGACCAAGCCCTCACAAAGTGTATTCTCAGAATTTAACAAGTTATCAGTTAGCATTAAGTGATTTTCTGATTTCCGTATTCAAATAATGTTTAAATGTCTAGTTCAAACAAGTTAAGGCTTTTCTAAGGTTGTACTCCTCAGATTCAAAAATATATTAATGTATATTGTAGCTATTTAAAAGGAGTATATAGTATATAGCACTTAAAACTCATTTTAAAATGGAATCATTTTTCCCCTTCCTTTCTTTGTGCAGAGCAACTTGTAAGACTAGTGTTGCCAGAATATTCTTTGGAAAGCATTGAGCTATTCTAATACTCGATAATGTCTCTAATGAAGCAACTGTGTAAAATTAGCAATCACCCTAATAATCTATTTCCTATAATCCTTTAGTGTTTCTAGAAGTACTTCAAGTTTTACTGTATCTTAGGGCAACAGTGGCATTCGAATTGACTATCCAAGATTCCACGTGGTGCCCTGGAGCAGGTGATCCTTGAGGATGACTAGAGATTTAGGTTTGAACACAATACCACTGAGGTAGCCTAGAGTTTGCCCAAAGCCTCAAAAAATGGACTTAGTATAATTTCATTACATTCTAATTTCTTATCTTATACAGAACCTTCTCTTGATCCCTCAAGTGGCATATATTCTAACATTCCTACTTTGTTAGTACGAAGACTCAGAGAAAAGCCCCCGGACTGAAAAATCTGCTTCTCTAAGCAGAAGGCAGGGAAAGATGGAAGAAAGAGGCTAGCCACTCCAGTCTGACAACTAAAAGAGTTTAGAGGGGAAACTAACATAGAAGTTGTGTCTTGGGTGGCTGCAAGAAGAAGATGATATTCTCTGCACCACTTGGCAGGCGCCAAAGAACTATGTAGAGTAAAGGGAAGGAAGAGTCACCAGTACTGATACATGAATGCTATGAGGTACTCGGGAAATTACTTTCCATGCTTGACCAGATCAAGACAATGGCCCGTTCCGGGAACCAGCATGTAGCAGGAGGCAGGCATTTTGATTTATTTCAGAATGAACATCAATCATGATCAGTCTTTGAGGGGGCTCCGTAGTAAGCAATTTCTGTTCTGGCCTGGGTCCAGCTCATGGGACAAACAGCAGTCATGTCACGAAACAGTCTCTCCTCCACATACTCCGATCGGCAAGTTGTATCTCTTCTAACAATCTTTGTTTAATTGAAAGAGCATTTATTATTTTTCTATCCTCTATGAACTTCTGTCATATCACTCAAGTTGTCTGTTACAGTGTATATCTTTTTTCTTCCTATGCACAATATCAATTTAGAAATAAGATTAAGTTTTCATTTATTCAGTTCTTTTAACCTTATGTCATTCATTCAACATCAGTGTTTTCTTTCTGAGATTTTGAGCTCCTAGTTAGAAAATACCATATCGACTTAGCTTGGCTTTTGGAGCAGTCAACATTTTAACGTACATATTTAAGCAATTTATTATAAAAATATCTTTAAAATATATAATGTTTGCCATGCCCCCCAATACTTCATGAGGTATTAAATTTATTTAGATAGCTTCCAGTTGTGGTGGCTGAAAATTATCCTAAGATAATTTTTCGAGTTCACAGGCAGACACTGAGGAGTTGCTTATTTTCAGATGCTTTTTTAATTTTATAATTTTTAAGCTGAAAATTATTTGGAAAGCTAAGAAATGGGCCCAGGCTTTACCTAGGGAGAAAAAT
Organism: Pteropus vampyrus; assembly: GCF_000151845.1. NCBI lineage: Eukaryota > Metazoa > Chordata > Mammalia > Chiroptera > Pteropodidae > Pteropus > Pteropus vampyrus. The sequence continues at coordinate 2,593,695 of NW_011888845.1, read as the reverse complement.
CTGTAGAAATAGTTTAAGAATATTAGGAGAAATAAAGATCCTTTTCCCCCTCCTGCCTTGTATTACATTGTCATGAATCCATCAATTCAGCTAAATATGTTTCCCTTTTAAAATACATATGATGCCTGATAGATTTGTTTCTTGTGTATTTAATGTGTCTCTGTTGGTTAACCTCCTTATCTCATTCAAGAATTGTACATTCCTTGATATTTCTTTTGAACTTTTAAATACAAGTAAAGCAAAGTGTACATTAAATAAATTTTTGAATGAATGAATGAATCCTTGCCAGCTAGCTGAAATGAAAGTTATCTGAGAATATAAATGTAAGTAGCAAAAGGATAATTTTGACTTGAATGAGATGTAGCAATGCAACATGAAGGCACTGAAACTTCCCCCACCTAAAAAGAAGCAAGTTTTTGCTCTGTCACAGTGGTTTGGACAATTACTGCTAAATAAATGTGTTTGAGAATATTTTATGTCAAAATAAAAATCTCAAGTTGATCATATTATATTAATAAAGATAATTATGTAGAGAATCAAGTGTAACTGAAATTAGAGTACAAAGGAAATGAGAAAATTTGGGAGAGAAGAATTTCAAACATGTGAATTTGTTTTGTTCTAAGAGCTTTGGAGAGTTCAGGAGCAGGTGTTTCCATTGGTTCTCTATCTCTTGCCTTTAGTTATCTATCAGACTTTTAAAGTGAAATACATCACTTTAAGATACATAATAAAAACCCTCATTTGAATAATAGTTCAGGAATTAGAAAGAAATATATAATTGGACAGATCTTGAAAGACATATTTGAAATAGATGTTGAAATTGCTTAAGTTACACAAAATATGTCTATAAATGATAAATGTTTTCAACAATGCCTTCAGTATATAAATAAGTTTTTGGTGATTTCATTAAGGCATCTTGTAACTTATCTCAAATTGAACATATCCAAAAAAACATTTGGAAAATTAAATCCAATAATGCAAAAATAATATATGAACACAACTATAAAAGAGCAAAATGCTGTCCTGTCCATGAAGTTCATCACTCTAAAATTATTCCTTCATCGTAATATTCAAAACACTAAGCCACGGGTTATTCAGTATGTTCTGTAGAGTACTATATAAAAGGTATTCTTATGGTAGAAATAATGCTCCCCACAACAAACCAGTCTATAAATTCCAACCAAGTTAGCAAACTATTAGGTGACTTGGGAAACATAAATTCATGCTGCAGTGAATGAGTTATCTCCTTTTTCACAATTTCTTCAGAAGAAGCAAGTGAAATATTTGACCATAAGTAAACAAGTTCAGGATGACTTAACTGCGTGAGATGTACCAAATTTTATGAGGAATGGAAACAGGAAAAAAGATATACTATAACAAGAAAATAAATTCCCAGTAGAGCTTTGTTAGGTTTTACAATTTACCAAAAGTTATTTTAATATATTAGATGTTTACTGAACCAAGAGCTCTCATTTTGTAATGATTTTTAAATCATTAAAATAAGTTCATTTTTCCTAAGTTCAAGTGTACCTAGATATTTCATATAAGCTCCTTTCTCCTTGTAATATAGATTAAATTTTTTCCAGTTTGGCCATTGGTGCTAAACTTAATTAGATGATAAGGATAAATAAATGAATTCTAGAAGCAGCTGAGAGGACGTGGAAAATATATCCTTGTGCCAGTGCATAATTATTTCACAAATAGTCACTACAATTCAGCATTTTTTTTTAAATTTGCACCATTTGAATAGATATTTTGTAAAGGTTTTTTTTGTTGTTTTTTTTTGTTTTTTTTTTTTTTTGTTTTTTGTTTTGAGCTACATACTTGTTTTATTTCCTGATTTGGCAAAGATACTATTTAAGAATATAAATAGAAAACTCTGACATATAATTTTATGAATTACTAATGTAAGGATATATGTATTCTTGCAAAGCCTTAAAACATGAGATTCTGAAAAACAATATCAATCAAAAACTTTAACAATAGAAATCATTAATAAAAATGATATAATTTTATATTTTAACCCCTTCTTTGTGAAATTAAGCTAAAAAAGGTAAAAATAAAGCAATCAAAATGTTTTTCCTGTTCTTGTTTTTATCTTCTGGCACACCATCTGTTCTTTTTAATGTTCTAGCTTACCCAAAATGAAGTCAGTTTGTCTGTGTCCCATACTCCACATCTATCATACCAGGAATATAGAAGAAATGACAGAGAAGATTCATGTTCCGTGCATTTATAATATAGTATTATTGGATGTATAATTGATAATGTCCAAAGGACAAAGTTTGTCCTTCTCAATATTACAAACCTGGGACAGTATCTACTAATGTTAAGGATGCTACGATGTCTCAAAACATCTAGAGAACTTCATCTTTGGCATGCCTTCTAGATCACATAAAAAAATGAGATATAGAATATAGTTTGTCCATTATACTTATGCATTTTGACAATGCCCTCAACAAGAATTACTTTTGAAAAGTTATTGCTTCTTTGCCCCAAAGAATAAGGACTTTCTGTCTAATGGCAATTCAGATACATCTTAAACAAAAGCAATGTCAATGGTATAAGTGGCTATTTCAATGGCTTAATACCTTTTCAGATATAAAAATTCTAATTTGTTTAAATAAATGACCTTAAAGATCAATCTTAGAGAATATATTTTGAAATGTGAAATAAAATCAAATAGATTTTATAATATCTGATATATCTTTGGGGAATAAAAACAGAAGTCTAATAAATATATGGCCAAATAACTTAGATCACTCTTTTGGAAGCACCCAAAATCTAGGAGGCAGCAGAGTCCAGTGGCTGGGAGAGCAGAGTGTAAGGCCAGGTGACCTATGTTCGCCTGCTGGCTCTGACACCGACTAGCTCTGTGACCTTAGGCAAGTTTTACCCAGGTTTTAGATGCCTTGGTTTTCTTATCTGTAAAATGGATATAATGATTGCACCTATTTTTGTTGTTAGGAAGATTAAATAAGTCAATAATTAAAGCATTTATATGTACCTATATAATAGCAATTCTTAGCACATAGTAAGTCATTAACAAATAAGCAACATAAAGAGACTTGAACTCATGCTCAGGAGCTGATGCTTGGAGCCGGATACATAATTTCTCCAGCAATTTGCATGCTTATTAAATGAGACGATTTGATTTGTGGTGTCTTATTACTATTAACCATTTTAAGATTCTTAAAATGTACATTCAAATAAGATTAGAAAGCAAGGAATCAGGACACACAAAATTAGGACTGGTTTTTACATGCCAGTACTTCAGAAAGAGAATAAAGCCAATTATTTAAGAAAAAAGATACGTCAATACTCCTGAATTAATACAAGTGAGCAACCCCTAAAAAAAGATAATATAAATTAGGAATTTATTTTTAAATTACCAAATGAGAACTAGAACTGGTTCATAAGAAGAAAGTTATGTGAATTAGCATGAGTAAATGTGTACCGTATTGATGCTGCTAAACTACAAATGTTGAATTTCTATGCATTAATATATTCAGGAAAATGATCCTTTAATATAAATACCTTAGTTTTAAGTGGCTACTTTGGTTGCTTGTATGTTTTTCCTATCAACTTTGACAATATTTTAAATGTTATTACCACTATGTCACGTTTATTACACCTCTTTTATCTATTATTGGCATTAACCACTAGAAATCTGATTTATTATCATTTATATTAGTTTAGGTTCTTAGTTGCAAAATATAGAAATTAACTTTAGTTAACATAAGCAGAACAGAAATTCTAAGAGTGTATTTTGAGTAGCCTACCAAATTGATGGGGAAAAGACTAAAGAAGCAGCTTAGAGAACTGACACTAAAAATCGGAGAAACAAAGGGAGATACAGCAGCTTATATAATAACTACCACTGCTGCTACTTGAGTGGCCACCATAGACCTTTGGACACTGGATGGCAGTGTTGCCACCACAAAAGTAAATTCTGAACTCCCCTTGCTTTTTTTGTGACACTCACTGAAGATTCAAAACTTCATGCTGGTGTATCTGATGGGACAAATCTAGGCCATGGACCCTGATCCAGCTGTCAAAGGTTATAGAGAGCAAGTATCTGAACTTTCCAGCGTGCACTATGGAAGGCAGATCACAATATTGTATTCCAGAAACATAAGGTTAAATGCAGGGTGACTAAAACCATTAAATACCCATTACACCTATCATGATGACAGAGATGAATGAGCATGTATTCTGAAAATTAACAGGCTGGGTTTGTATTCCAAATTGAGAATTACTACCAGTCTGGTAGTTCATAAAATAAAAAAAAAATCTTATGACTATTATGTTTCACACATCATTTGAAAGTCTGTTTTGAGGGTTAAGTGAGATAATTTATCTAAAAATGTGAGACTCATAAAAGTTACCTAATGCATATTATTTAACATCTCCAATATACTTTCTTTTACTTTTACCAAAAAAAAAAAAAAAGTACTTGATATTGAGATTTCTACTTTCTGTTTTACATCTTTAGTTGACGTTAATAAAGCACTTCAAGCTGGTGTGGGTGGATATTCCTTCCTGTTGAAAAGAGAACAAAACCTTCAACAAAGAGCAGCTGGAGACAAACATTGGAGAGAGGAAATGCAGAAAGTGTTGTGCGGCTTAATCATTCAAATCACAGATTAAGTCAACACAATAGCAGAGAAAATGCAGAGAATTTAAAATGTATGACTATAGTGGCAAACTCAAGGAGTCTTTTCTTTGGGATCGACAGAGGAAATAAACTAAATAAACATAATTTTATATATCCTATAAAAAATTAAGAAAAGATTCATTAGTAAAGTTTTGTTTTACACTATAAATTAATTAAAATTTTCTTTACATGCAAAGCCCTTATGCAATAGAATACAAATATTAATTGCATAAAAAACAGTAAGTAATAAAAGCTATTAACTATTAAACTTTCTTGAGGTTTTACTATGTACGTATTCAAAACAATCCAATTAAAAAGACTTTTTCCCCCTACTATTAATAAAAAACTAAAATGGAAAATAAAAGCTAAAAGCTTCAGGGAAGGTTATATTTTCCTCAATATATAAAATCTTGAGTAAGAAATCATGTGCGATCATACTACACACCTGGAAAATGGATCGAAGGCAATCTTTAAAAGTAAGTTTTTCAAATGACACTGACTGATGTGTAAAAAATATAGCAGTGTTAAATTTTTGGCTAATGCTACCATAGGCTAATACTACTTTAAAGTTTTCAAATTAATGGTTGAAAGGATCACAGACTCTACATATGTCAACATGAAGTCGATTGCACATAGTGATAAGCATCTGATACTTCACTGATATAAAAGTTTCATCTGAGACTTTCTCTCTCTAGTTAATGAATGCAGTAGGGAATAGAAATGGCTCTGGAGAGAAACTCTTGCTGTACATACAGGAGATGATTATCTCTTCTTTAAAATTAATTAGTCTCTTGGCATTTTTTAAATTTTATTTATGAATGTATGAATTTATACTTATTAACTATGTATTTCTTCCTTACTCTAGGAATGATGCAAGAGCTATGCCTTACAAAACAATGCTTTTAAGGATTTTATGGAAGATATTCCATTCCACCACTGTGGGAGATATTTTTAAGAGACAATGGTGGTCAGTTTCATACCTTTTATTAGCCAACAGTTATGGACGTTCCACATGACCGATAATTTCGTTTTTTAACCTGACAAAGATGGAGGTTGTTTTAGTTCTTTTTCTTTTTTCACAGCTTCGATTGAGGCAGTTTCTCAAAATGTTCAGGTTACTGAAAGATCTGAATTTCTAACATATTTGTATTACTAGGAATAAAGTTCTGGAGTACAACATGAACCCCTCTGTTTGGTTTGAATGAAACCTGACACAGTATATCTTAAAAGAAAAGTGGGGTATGGGATTGTGTATGTGTTTCTTGGACTCCAAACTTCTGAGAATGCTTAACTATAAAAAGGAACTTGAAGAAACAGTAAAGAGCGCCTATGATAGGCCTTTAGATTGCTTTGTCCTTGGGCTAAAACCTCAAAACCAGAGACACGATGACTTAATCCATATTCCAGACTTCATTTTGTTGAATCTTGAAATCAATAAACATGGTGCTTTTGATGTTCTACCTTCCTTTCTTCCCTATATCCTTAAGATGCCAAAATAGTATACAAAAAGACATAAACCTGGAGAATAGTGCTATATTTATTTATCACTCCTAAAATACTTATAATCTTGAGCAGGCATTAATTGAAACATTGTCATCTATACTCTTGTATATCCGGAGTAGATAATGGAGCAATTTAATAATGTAGTAGCAATTTTTTTATTATCTTTCTATAAAGCTTTTTATAAGACATAGCTGTCCTACTGAAGTTAAACTTCAGAAGGAACAAAACTTTCAATTTTATTTTATAAAACAAAGTTCACATTGATATCAACACATTATAATATTACACACAAAAATATAGACAAATGTCACTTATGAAAATTGATAAAAATAATGACTCAGATTTATTCCATGAAAGCACATGCAGTTGAATATTAAAAATCAGTTATTATAATATATCATATTAATAGACCTAAGGAAAAAAATCACAGAATCATGTTCATAGATACTCAAAACTTTTTGAGAAAATTTGATAAAATTCTGATTAAATAAATAAATACATATTGATGGATATTAAAATAACATACAAAATAGCTATATGTGCTTATGTACAGATCAGCCCCAAATTCAGCATATTACATAAAAGAGGAATTCTAAGATCATTTCTTATACTGTCAGGAACAAAAATTAACCATTATAATTAGCAATATATTGGACATATTTACAAATGTGATCACAGAAAGCAAAGAGAAGCATAAAAATTAGAAAAAAAGTAAAATTATATCTAAGATAAGTGTAAGACATAGTTTAAAAATGACAATAAGATAATTTAATAAACTTGTGTTAAAATTAGTATAAATATTAATAACATTTATATGAACAAATAATAACCAGCTAGGCAATATAATGAATGAAAAGTCACCATTTAAAATAACAACAAAATTTAAAATAAAGTACCTACACATAAATCTAAAAAATGTAAAGTTCATTCTGAAAATCAAGAAGGTTAAAAAAAATACAGAAAAACATTACATGTTTATGGATAAAAAATAATTTAACATCCAAAATCTGTCAATACTGTCTAAGTTAACTAAAAATATGCCATTAAAATGAAAATAAACTTTCTCTTTTATACTATGGAGATAAAATGTTTCATTTAAAACTTCCTATAGAAAAAGAACAAAAGCAAAAATATCCAAATAAACAGATATAAAGAAAAGCAAAGAATATGTATGTGTGAGAGAGAGAAAGTGAGTGAGAGTAGGTGGAGCTACTTTCAGATATTAAAGCATCTTTTAAAGGCTGCGTAATAAATGAGTGTGGTATTGATGCATGAATACAGAGACAGACCATTAAATTGAGCAGAAATTACAGAAATTAGTCCAAGTATATAATAAAACTCAATATATGATAACAAAGACATCTCAAATCTGTAGAAAAAAAGAGACTTGCTGATAATGTAGAAACAAGATATTTGAAGAAAAGGGATAAAATTAAAATTGTACTTATGTAATACATCCCAGTATAAAAATATCAGTAATCTAAATAGTAAAAAATAATAAATATGAAAAAAAAGTCTCTAAAAGTGCTAAAACACTAAAAGAAAATAGAGGCAAATTTGTTTAAAACCTGTGAGGGGAAAATAGTCCCTTATTGGTTTTTTAGTTTTGTAGGGTTGCCATAGTAAAGTATTACAAATTAAGTGCTTAAAAAATGAAATTTATTATATTACATTTCTGGAGGCTGAAAGTCCAAAATCAAGGTGCTGACAAAATTAGTTTTTTCCAAGGGCTGAGAAAGAACAATCTGCTCCAGATCCTCTCCTTTACTTCTAGGTGACCATCCTCTCTCTGTCTCTTCACATTTTCCCTCTATGTGTGTCTGTCTCTGTGTCTAAATTCCCAAGTTTTATAAGGACACCAGTCATGTTGGATTAGGGCCCACCTTAATGACCTCATTTTAACTTGATTACTTCTATTAAGACCCTATCTCCAATAGGGTCATATTCAGAGATACTGGGATTTAAGGCTCCAACATATATTTTATGGAGGGGGGATACCATTCATAATAATTCCTAAAAGTAACTCAAAAATCCAAAAGCATAAAAGAAATACACTATAAATTAGAATTATATAAAGATATAATAATACCATGTTTAAACTTTTGTAAAGCAGATAAAAATACCGTAGTGAGTGATGAATGACAATTAATTGGAAAATATCACTAATTTTAAAAAGTGGTTCCTAAAAATGAAAAGGAAATAAACATAATTTAGTGGAAAAATAGTCAAGAATATGATGAGAGAAACTACAGGAAAAAAAGTGGCTCTTACAATACACGAAGCTAATAATAGTTTTATAAATGCAATATCATTCTCACTTATTTGATTGGTGAAAAGTTTGGCAGTATTCTCTGTTGGTGAGGTTGTGGGAAAAGGTTTCTCTGTTGTGGATATGCAAAATAAAAAAAGCCAAAGGGATAAAACAAAATAAGCAGCAAAATTTTCCCACTGATCCAGCAACAGTGCTTTTCAAAATCTAGCCAAAAATCACATGGCAAAAAATAGCAAAGTCTTTATGCACAAAATATTAATTGTGGCATTGTTTGTTAACAAAAAGAATAGAAATAACCCTACCATCCACCAGAGAAATATAAGAACAAATTTAATTAGAAAGAAATTGTGAACTCGATTCAATAGTCTCATTGTTAATATTCACAAGAAGACTACGATTGCCAGCATCTCACCTAAAGTATAACTCCTCATTTTAAGGAGAAAGATCCCAAAAACTGCATTGCACATAGACATTGCCTGGAAGTAATTGTGTGAATGAATGAGAAATGGGGGCTGCAAGTGTGGCAGGAACAATATTCATTTTATAACAATATCAATGAAGGATTCCTGCTCAATCCACCCTTCCCAAACAACTCGTAATCAAACCTTTAAGCTAATATCCACATTAGAACAATATAAACAAGACCACAATGTAGAAAGCCAACAATTTGATAAAGTGGGACATTCTATAAGACAACCACTTTTTCTTTAATGTTATGGGAGAAAAAGAGGAAGGAATGCCCTAGATAGAAAAAAAAATAGAAATATAATAATCAAATTCAATAACTGCACTTTATGAATTCCGGTACACACAACCTACAATAAAGAAACTTTTTTTTTCTTTATAATAAGAGAGTGCCTTGTCTTTTCAGGCTACTATAACAAAATATCACAGACTTATAAACAATAGAAAATTTTTTCTTACTGTTCTGGAGGCTGGAAGTCCAAGATTATGGACCAGCATGGTTAGGTGAGGCATCTATTCCACAGTGGGTTTTTTTGTTTGTTTGTTTGTTTGTTTGTATCTTCACATGACAGGGAGCTAGAGAACTCTGTGGGGTCTCTTTTATAAGAGCACAATACTCATTCATGAGGATTTCACCCTCATGACCTAATCACCTCCCAAAGCCCTCACCTACTAATACTATCACCTTTGGGCGTTAGAATTTTAACATACAAATTTGAAGGGGATACAAACACTCAAACATCACAGAGGGGGAAATTTGAATAAGATCTAGACACTTTGAAATAGGTTAATGGCATTGTAGTTATACAAGTAAACATCTATATGCTTTAAGATACTGAAATTTCCATATGTATCAAAAAATTTATACCGAATGCATAGGATATAGTGATATGTTTTGGATTCGCTTTAAAATACTTCAACAAGGTTAAAAACAAACCAATAATAAAAGGGTATTATATATCAATTATAGCAAAATATTGATATATTTTGGGACATCGGTGATGAGGATGAGGAGTTATACTGTTCTCTCTAATTTTATGTGCATTTGAAAATTTTTCATGAAAAATATAAATAAATAAGTGAGAAAGAATAATCAAACAGAGATGGGCAGATAACATGAATGAAAAGAAGCTTGGGAGAAGGTGAAAACAAGAAAGACCTGAGTTTCCATATGCAAGAGGGAAGTCAAGGATGACGAACAGAAAGGAGCCAGTAGGGCCTGGTCCAGCAGGAGGGCACTGATGCCCTGAGAGTCATTTTAACGGAATGTCAGAGATAAAAGATACGCTGCAATGAATTGAAGCAGACAGTGTAGAGTAAACATAATTTTTAATCATGTTTTGTATTAGAATGAGAATGCAACAAGGTGGTTGGTAGACAGAGTGGGAGGAGGAACAAAAAAAGTGGTATTTTTAAAAAATGATAATAATATCCATTTTATAGTATTTGGACTATTCAAGACATATTTACCTTTTTAAAATGCCATAAAATATACTATAAAATATCTTACTCTGAGATAAATTTATTTATTCTGGCCCTCAGTCATGATTTTCATAAAACACAAATACATACGAGCATTAATGAAAAGCACCAAGCTGTGAACATTGAAAATCAGGGGTTTAAATCAACCAAAAAAAAAAATTTAGGCAAACTAATCAAGCTGAGCAGTCATTTTTTTTTCATTTATAAAATGTGATGATATTTTGTCAACTGTACAGAACTTTGCCTGAAATACAGAAGGTACATATGCTAAACATAAAAACTAAACTTTATCACTACATTATAGAACAAATAATCATAATAAGAATAATAATAGAACTAGTGGTAAGATGTACAATATTTTGAGACACTTTATGCAGATATTTTAGATATACTAATATAATATTTTCTAAGCTCGCTTATATGGTAATAAACTACACAAACACATTAGAACTCTATCACATATGAAGTATATAAATAGGTAAGCCCATAAACCTTCAGAAAAACTATGTCAGACTAATGAGTAATTCTTTTTTATTTACACCAAATTCTTTTTATTTCTCCAGTTCTAGTTCACTAAATTCTCATTTGCGTTTATATACACATAGTAGCTGTATTATCCATAGGCTTTGCCACTTATTTCAATCATCTGCATGCTTTTTATCACATACTCAGCCTGTGTGACATAATTCTTGTTTTGGAATCTACTCTCAACTACTGAGTTTGAAAGATGTAGAATTCATAAAAGCACTTTGGGAGATGCTATTACACTTGTTTGTTTTACAAAAACAGAATACAATGCTAATCTCAGAAAATGACTTAGAGATTCTTGCTTCTAGGAATTTATTACAGGAAAATGATCGTGTGTGTGTGTGTGTGCGTGTGTGTGTGTGTATGTGTGTGTGTGTGTGTGTGTGTGCAGGAATATAAATTGCTATAATCTTTATACTGGGGAAAATTTCAAACTTATATATACCTATTACTAGTAAGTGATAAGGAACATAGATTTGAAGATTAAAGCACTTGGATTCAAATATTGGCTCTGACAAGTGTTGCCATAGGACTTTTGGCAATATATGTGATCTTTCTGTGCCTCAGCATCCTCAATTGTAAAATTGAAAATAACTGCTTTTATATCATAGGATTAGTGTATTTGAAAACTGCCTGGATTATAGAAAATGTTCAATAAAGGCAGTCTCTCATTATTATTCTTTATCATATAAGGCCCTGAAATGGAAAACAATGAAGGCATTAAAAATAAACCTGCAAACAGCTAAATGAAAAGTGGATTGAATTTTAGAATAGAAAGAGAACATTAGTGAGAAAAACTAGAGAAATCTAAATCAAGCCTGTGGTTTAGTTAATGGTATTGGTCAGTATTAATTCATTAGTATTAATAACTTTACTGTGGCTGTACAAGATGTTAACATCTGGGGAAGTTGATTGAAGTGCATATGCTATTTTTGTATGTTTTCAGTAAGTCAAATTTTTTTAAAAAATAAGTTTTTAAATCTTGTAGACAAAATATATAATAATGTGGAAATATGTTCATCATATAGATTTTTAAGTAAATTATGCAGTTTATAGAATCTGCACAGGATGATGCTGTATTTGTTTAAAAAATAAATCTATCCATGAAAAACCAGAAATAAATAGAGAAATAGGTTAACTATGGTTCTCTTGATAGTATGGGAATGTGAATATCTTTTTTAAATTCCTTCATATTTTTAAGTTTTTTACAATATTTTTATAATAAGAAAAGAATGGAGACTAAAAAGCAATTGTTTTAACTTATGAGAGATCCCTTTAATGAATTCAGTACAATTATTTGATTTAAATTCTGTTCCAATCAGATTAAATTAGTTTATATACGTAATATATTGGGCTAAAACTAAAAATTACTGAATATAATTTTGTCATTTTATTTCAACTCATGTATTTCTATTTGAAAAAATTGAGTCATTACTTAAAATAGTAAAGCATTCAAAATATATGCATGTCGAAAACATGTATAAGATTCAGTGTTCACTCAGATCTAAGAAATAGAAACAGATCAAGATTCAAGTAATCACTGTTGGAAAATATTAAACATAAACATATTTGTTTAACTGATTTTGCTCTAAAGTTGGAAGTCTAAATAAGTTCCTTCATAAGAACAATGTGCTTTGAGGCAAACAGTGATAAGCAATAACATTTTTCTATTACAGAGTCTTCTTGAAGAGAGAAATTCAAAAATGAATAAAATTGATCCCTACTTAAAAATAACTCATGGGAGAGATTTTCATGTAAACAAATAATTACAAAAATGACAAGAGGTGATAGGACATGATTCATTTTCTCAGTGCTGTAGGGGAATCAAAGAAAATTTTATAAAGGTTATGACAACTGATTTAAATTTTGAAGTATAGATAAAATAGAATTGCATTCTAGGCAGAGATCATAACACCCACAAATTTACAAACAAAATTATGCATAAACCATTTATGAGTTCTTTCAGCTACAAGTAACAGAGAGCCTGACTAACAGGAGCTTAAATCATGAGGCCATTTATTTTTTTCATAAAGAAATATAAGCAGTTGTACAGTTGGTTTAGTAACTCCAGAAATTTAAGGTGTTGGATTAATGTAACTACTATTGTCTTATTATTTCTCTGATAGTTGTAAGATGCCTACCATAGCCCAGACAGTTTATCCAGTTCTCCTTTTGAGGCTTGTATCTTTTATCAGAACTAAACATCTTTCACAGAAACCTCAGTAAAGTTTTAATTAAGTGTATTAGACATATTTGATGATGTTGTTTTTAGGTTCAAAGGAGTCTAGAAATAAAAATAATTTTTAAGCCTCTTTAATGTTATAGTCAAGAGTAAAGAGAGATTAAACTGTTTAGATCACTTCAAATGGTCTGCCAATAGTGCATTAAGGAAAATAAATCGATCTGTATTGCCGGGCAGTAAACTATGAAGAAGAGAATATCAGAGGATGATGCTGGAGAGGTCAACAAGTTTCAGGGTTTGAGAGGAGCCCATGTTTTATTGAAGTGATCAGAGATAGCCAAGAAGAAACTTAAAATGGTATATCATATATAAATTTTCGGAGGCACAGTGAGGTGCTACTGTGAAGAATGAAAAGTAAGTGAGCGAAATCAAAGATGTTCTTAAAAAATGGAGAGATATTTTATGTTTATAAGAAAATTTAACAATATCGTTAAAATGTCAGTTCTTCCCATTGCATTGATCTATAGGTTCAATGCAATCCCAATCAAAGTCCTAGCATGATACTTTGTGAATATCAACAGATTAACTCTAAGTCAATGGAAAGGCAAAAGATCCAAAATAGCCAACACAATATTAAAGAACAAAGGACTGACACTACATGACTCCAAGACTTACTGTTAAGTTACAATGATCCAAATAGTCAGTATGGTATTGATGAAAGAATAAGCAAATAGATCAACGGCACATAAAAGAGAACACAGATATAGACCCAGACAAATGCTATCAACTGATTTTTGATAAGCAAAGGCAACAGAATAGGAAAAAAATTCAACAAATGTTCTTAGAACAATTGGGTGCCCACATGCCAAAAAAAAAAAAAAAGAATCTAGACACTGACCTTATACCTTTTATGATAATTAAATCCAAGCAGATCATAAACGAAGCCGTAAAATGTAATTGTTAAACTTCCAGAAGATAACATAGGTTTGTCAATGCTGGCTTTGACAATTTGTTTTTAAAGACAATACCAATAGCAAGATCCAGAAAAGTAACATTGATAAATAAAACCTGACTAAAATTAAAAACTGCTGCTCTATAAAAGATATTGTTAAGTGAACAGCAAAAAACAAACCAAAAAAAAACCAAAAACAAAAACAAAAACAAAAATCCATGAAGTGTGAATATTTATAAAGCATATATCTGATAAAGAGCTTGTATACAAAATAAAGAACTCATAAAACAATAAGAAAACAATTGAAAACAATTGAAAAAAATGAGTAAAAGTTTTTAACACCTCACTATAGAATATTTACAGATAATCAAGGAATTTATGAAATGGTCCTTGATATATATTAGAAAACTGTAAATTAAAACAAGGAAATAATACTGCATACCTATTACAATGCTAATAGTCAAAACAGTGACAACACCAAATGCTGATAAGGATGTGGAATAACTCTCATACACTGCTGGTGGGAATGCAAAATGGGGCAGTCACTTTGGAAGACAGTTTTGCAGTTTCTTTAAAAACTAAACGTACCATTACCATAGGAACTAACAATCATGCTCGTAGGTATTTACCCAAACGAGTCAAAAACTTATATCCACATAAAACCTTCACTCAAAAATTTACAGCAGCTTCATTGATTATTGCCAAAAGTGAGAAGTAACCAAGATATCCTCTCTTGGTGGATGGACGAATTGTAATACATACAATGAAATGATATTCAATAATAATAAGAAATGAGTTACCAAGCAACAAAAATATAGGAAAGAACTTTAAAGTGCATATTGTTAAGTGAAAGAAGCCAATCTGAAAACACTACATACTATATGATTTCTACTTATAACTTTATAGAAAAGGCAAAAATAGAGATAATAAAAAATACCAGTGGTTTTCAGAGGCTTGGAGGTGAGGGAAGAGGGAGGAATAAATAGAGCATAGGGGTTTGTAAAGTAGTGAAACTTCTCATTAAGATACTGTAATGACAGATACTTAACATTATGCGTTTATCAAACTCTCCCCAAAAAACCTTCTTAACACAAAGAGTGAGCACGAATGTAAACTGTAGACTTTATAATGTTTCAATATTGATTCTTCAATTATAACAAATAGTCACACCAATGCAGAATGTTACTAATAGGAAAAACCAGGGTGGGAGGGAGTATATGAAACTCTCTGTATTTTTTTTTCTCAATTTTTCTGCAAATCTAAGACTCAAAAAACAAAGTTTATTAATTGAAAAACAACAACAACAACAAGAGTTAGCAAGATTGAAGGCCAGTAGTTGAGAGGACTAATGTAAATAACAACAACAACAACAACAACAACAAAGTTCAAACTAGGACAAAATTAATGGAAGTGGAAAAAGGATAATGACCTGGGAGATATTTGAATGTGACATCAATGTCACTTAGGGTTAGATTGGATCAAGAGGACAGGGAGCAATGAGAAGAAAAAAGAATCTAGATTAACTCACAGGTTTTACTTTGGTGCCTGGGTGATATTAATCATGGCAGAGAAGAGCAAATTATGGAGTAGAAATGATTTCATTTCTGGATTTCTTAAGTTTTATTGATAGTGGCAAACAATGAAGGAGATGGCCAATAAAAAATAATGTGGCTGAAAATTAAACAAATTAAAATGCTCTCTCATCAAAGTCTTGGAGGTGTTGTGTTTTTAGAATATACTTTTACTCTTTTCTAATCTTCTATACTTGGTAAGTCGGTTTTAGAATGGGGTGAAAAAAAGATTTTAAAATCTGCTTAGAGTAGGCTAATGAAAGCGAAATTAAAGGAACTGAATAAAAAGAGTCAGACATTGTGAAAGCACAAGTACTAAGCATTATTTCCAGATTATTAGACAATCTGATTTTGCACTCACCTACAGTGGAGGGAAACTGACATAGACATGAAAGCACTACAAATCCCTTAGCATAAGATGCTTCAATTGTGTTTCTGAAAATATTTTGATTTCTTTGTGTAAGTGCTACTGCATATCACTGCCTCTATCTACACACTTATAACACTCTTTGAAAATTGAGCTGGTAATTTAGATAGCATATCACAACAAGTGTAGCAAAGCAGGAGAATATTAAAGGATATGCAAATTGACTCATGAATATGAATAACATCTGAAGGTACAGATACTGTCATAACATCATAAAATTAAACATAGTATTTTATTATAAAGACTCAAGTTCTGTAGAGTAACTTAAAGGTGGCTAACTATCCATAAGATTCTGTTTTTATGAAAGACAGACAGCATTCTCCTATGCATTTTTTTAAGCGGGAAAATGAAGAGTATGCTAAATACTGATACAGCAGTATTTAGCTAGAATATAAAATATTTATTTAGTTTAATAGCACAATCCCTAGTATTTTGATAATGATCTATGTTTTTTCATTAAGTACTTTATATATACATATATATATATTAATTAAAGTGTAATTGACATACAACATCCTATTAGTTTCAGGTGTACACCATAGTGTTTCAGTATTTATATACATTGGGAAATGATCACCACGATTAGTCTACTTACCATTTGTCACCATGCAAAGTTATTGCACTATTATTGACTATGTTACCTATGCTATACATTACATCCTATGACTTATATATTTTATAACTGAAGTTTCTTCCTTTTAATCCCCTTCACTTGTTTCATCCAACCTTCAACCACACCTGCCTTGGGTAACTATCAGTTTGTTTCCTGTAACTATGAGTAACACATATAACTGTAGTAACACATATAAGTGTAGTCATGTGATATTTGCCTTTCTCTGATTTATTTTATTTAGCATAATACCTCTAGGTCCATCCATGTTATCACAAGGAAAGATTTAACTCTTTTTTATGGCTCAGTTATATTCTATTGTATATATGTATCACATTAAAAAAAATTTTTTTATTCATTCATCCATCGATGGACACTCATTTTGCTTCCATATTTAGACTATTGTAAACAGAGCTTCAATGAAGATAGAGATTCATTGTCTTTTCAAATTAGTAATTTTGTCTTCTTTGGATAAATACTCAAAAGTGGAATTGTTAGATCATAAGGTAGTTCTACTTTTAATTTTTTGAGGAACCTCCATACTGCTTTCCATAATGGCTGCAACAATCCATTCCTACCAACAGTGCACAAGAGTTTCCTTCCTCCACATCCTCAGCAACTTTTACTATTTCTTGTCTTTTTGCTAATAGCCATTCTGACAAAAGTGAGGTAGTATCTCATTGTGGTTTTGACTTTCATTTTCATCACTATTAGTGATATTGAGTACCTCTTCATGTGCTTGTTGGCCATCTTCATATCTTCTTTGGGAAAATGTCAGTTCAAGTCTTCTGTCCATTTTTTAACTGGGCTGTTTGCTTTTTTAATATTAAGTTGTGTAAGTTTTTAAATAAATTTTAGATATTAATCCTATATCAAATTATGATTTGCAAATATCTTCTTCCTTTCATTTTCTTAATGGTTTTCTTTGTTGTACAAAAGTTTTATAATTTAATGTAATTCCATTTATTTTTGCTTTGTTGCCTTTGCCTGAGGAGAGTAGACCAAGAAAATATTGCTAAGTACTTTCATAAAAATGTCTTGTGAGATATTTGAATCATGCCATGTAAATAGGGCAGAGAGTGATATGTTTATTTATAGATGAGTAAACCGTGGCTCAGAAAATTTAAGAAAGTTGTTCCAAGCAAAAACTACACTGAATTCCAAGTCTGGTGACTGAAACATAGAACATTTATATCAGGTAAGTTTCTTAGAGTCTGACAGTCTTTTTTCTTTTTCACTCTACTCTACGAAATCTCTCCAATCATCACTGAGAAGAGAGCAAACAACTTTTGAGTCCCTGAAGCAGCTTCTTTCTGAAGAGAGAGTGTAGATATTTTTGAGGCATTAAGGAGAACTTTCCTAAGGAAAAGTGAGTAGGTACTCCATGATCTGAAAAATGAGTTGTGACACCTTTTGTGTGAAGGACATG
>NW_011888845.1:2572948-2574327 GCF_000151845.1 Pteropus vampyrus | reverse complement strand
TTTTGAGGCATTAAGGAGAACTTTCCTAAGGAAAAGTGAGTAGGTACTCCATGATCTGAAAAATGAGTTGTGACACCTTTTGTGTGAAGGACATGAAAGAGAACAAGCAGGTGTAATTTCCATTATATACAGTGAGCAAACTCAGCGCCAGCCCTAGCTGAACACTTTGGAGTTGGTTTACATAAAGCAAGATTACACAAATAAATAAATTTTGTGATTGTGAAAATAGTTTAGAGGCATCGAGCTGGGACATCTCTATACTCCAACAAAATAGAATTTATAACTAGCAAGAATGCAGTATAACATATCATTGACTAATTCATTTGAGTTATTTTAAATGGTTCATAATTATTTATTAATTCATTTTATTTTATTGTTATAAAAATAATTCAGCTATAATTACATATAATTCTAAATTAACTATATGTGACTAGTGATACAAATGTCATCAGTCGATCTTAGCATTACCTCCATGTGCTTTAATTAGATAACCTCCTATGGTTCTGTCATTTTGCTTCCTCATCTCGTTCTATGTGTTTCTATGGATAGCTTTATTCGTTCTCTTTATTAGAATTATCTACTACCCATAGGCTGAGAATCAGAAATCTTTTTCCTAAAATTGAGACACCAACTCTACTGTCTGCTGGGAATATTCACCACACCGCCTCAGCCACGAAACTGGGGTTATCCAACTTTCTTTTCTGTCATTCTTCCCCCTCTTCCTAGTCATGATTTTCAATGAATTCCTCACAGAATTACCAGGGTAATATATTTCTTAAAGAAAATGTGTTACGGCCCATTCACTACTACAGATTATTATTGGTTTCCCAGAACCTACAGAAAAAAATATCTTAGAGAACAGTCAAGACAAGGCTCTGTAATCATGTGGATTTTTCACCTTCTCAGTTCCTAGCCACTATATCAGACCCTCATACTCTGCTTTCACCACTCTGAACTCTTTACAGTTCCAAGGGTAAATCAACTGTTCATTTTTTATTTCCTGGTATCGTGTGTGTGTGTGTGTGTGTGTCCCTCCATAATTTTTGCTTCTACTAGACTATTATGTTTACTTATCCTACTTACCTTGCACAATTCAAATGCCTTTTATCTTTTGTTTACCAAAAAAAATTTTTTTGAGTAGGATGGTAGTAATCGAGCAGAATTTAATAAAGGGGCTATTTACAACATTATAGGCAAGATTTATGGAAAAGCAACAAGGAGTTGTGCTGTATATTGAGGCTAGTAATAGCTAGAAAACTTTCTTATTGCTCAATCTGAAAAGACAAATAGAAGAAAGCAATTTCTAGAAACTGAGAATAGGCCAAGTAGCCTTCGTAAAATGCCACAGCCAACTCAGAGTTACCTCAACAAGAGGCAGA
>NW_011888845.1:2552472-2572870 GCF_000151845.1 Pteropus vampyrus | reverse complement strand
AGTTACTTCTATGTCTTGGCTATTTTAAATAATGCTGCAATATACATGGGTATGCACAGATATTTTTGAGTGAGTGTTTTTGTTTTCTTTGGATAAATATCCAGAAGTAGAATTCCTGGATCATATGGTATTTCTTTTTTGAATTTTTTGAGGAATCTCCATACTGTTTTTCATAGTGGTTGAATCCAAGAATACACAAGGGTTCTCTTTTCTCCACGTCATTGCTAAAACTTGCTATTTTTGTCTTTTTGATAATAAACATTCTGAGAGATGTGAAGTGATATCTCGTTGTGGTTCTGATTTGCATTCCCTTGATGATTAAAGATATTTAGCATATTTTCATGTACCTGTTGGCCATCCGTATGTCTTCTTTGAAAAAAATTTGTTTAGATATTCTGTCTGTTTTTTACTTGGG
Organism: Pteropus vampyrus; assembly: GCF_000151845.1. Lineage (NCBI taxonomy): Eukaryota > Metazoa > Chordata > Mammalia > Chiroptera > Pteropodidae > Pteropus > Pteropus vampyrus. Next base: position 2,572,455 of record NW_011888845.1, on the reverse strand, counting down.
TATATTAATTGAGTTAAAAAAAAATTCACCAAGAATGTTTTAACTCAATTTTTCTGGTTCAGTGCAATTTCACTTTCTACCAAAAATCTTTTATTTATCTCTCCTTCATGCTGTTGCTGTGTGTTTTTATTTTTTTATTTTTATTTTTTTTTTTGTACATAACTTCATTATAACACCTTCCAAATGGTATTGCCTTTTTTTGTTTACAAGCCTAAACCTGCCTGGTTTTATCTGGGTAGTCTCATTGAACAGTAACTAAAATAGAATGGTATTACTTGAGTTCATAGAATGAACCTTGGTGCAATTGTTTTAATGAGAAAAAAAATGTTTAAAATAGATATAAATAACAAATTATTTAATAAACAGCCCTTTGTATTGGCAGGATATATACAAAATGGCAATTTAATGACTCTCCTACGTCTCATCCCATCTTGGTGTGTAGATGGGAGATGGTCAGATGAATGGAAATGGCTAAGTTAAACAGGTCACACCAAAATGTCATATATAAAAAAGCAAAACTACATGTCAAAAAAATAGAGAATATTTTTAGATAAGAAAGTTTAGGTATAATAGAGCCTATATAGCTAAACATAGATAAGTTGGAAATGCCAAAGAATATACATATATACATATAGTGTATCTTGATAATGATACAGATAGATATATTTAAATATTTTTTTGTTTGTTTTCTAGGCTATAACTGATATATATGCCTTATGATCAGCTTAAATATTTTCTATGTAAACAGAGGCAAACCAAAACAGCAGAAATGATCAGAATGGAATAAAAGAAACCAAAACATCCAGGATGGTCAACTGAAACCAAAATTCTATAGACGTGTTTCTCAGACTTCTTTTTTTCATTATCACTCTCCTAAGGAGGCTTATTAGGCATTTTATTTTAATCCCTCCATGAAATTTCAATGCCACAGATATACTGTATATCTATTTATGTATTTTCTATATATCTAAAAAGGATAAGATATTTAAGGATACATACAACGAATAAGGTTTTTTCATCTTCTGCATGCTTTTTTAAATAGAAAAAGGTCAGAAAAAATACTTATTTCACAATGACGCAAACTTATTTTACATGACACGTGTAAACTTTTCCCCTTTTTTCATGTAGCATAACTAAAATTTTGTGAAATATAATTAAGATTAGTGTACTACAGGGCATCTATCAGTCCCAGGGACTTTTTATACTCTCTGTAAACTCTAGTGAGTGTTTTAAGAATTTTTCTGTACTGCTCCCTTCAGTTTGTACTGCAAACTGAAACTTCTCTGGAGAATATGGACCAAGGTGGATAATAAGGCTTTCTGCTAAACTTGAAGAGGGCCACCATGTCTGCTTTCTTAATATGTGTATTCTAGGCTTCTTTAAAGTGATACCTAGATGTATATCTGTCTTCAAGTAGGGATCTGGAAACAATACAGAATGAAGGCCCATACCAACAAGAAATAAAAAAAAGACATCCATGCCAAAGTCATAGATTACTCATGTATACACAAGAGGACTGTCTCTTCTCTTAAACAAAAACTTCCTGAAGTTTTTCTCAGAGTTATAAGAGTCTTAATTCATTCTCTTACAGGCAGACAAATTAACACCAACAAACAAATCTATATTAGTTACATAATGCAAGGAACTTGTAACTCTCTCAATAACAAATAGTTATTGAATAATGCTTTGGGTATTGAAAGACTACTGTATACCTGAAGAAATGATCTTATAAATGTTTACAATAATAAAAGTAATAATTTAAAAGTTCAAAGCATGTCCAAAAGATATTTCTCCATCCAGGCGATGTCATTTGAATCACATGCAGGATCTGTATTCCTCAGTATTAGGTTTCTAAGAGTCCTTTGTTGACTATAGTGAAATTATAGGTACATATGAATGCTAATGATGATTATTTAATTTAATCACATAGTCATTACAGAACTCTCAAAGGCAATTTTGGTTCCAGATCATGCAATGTGTATATGATTACAAGCAAGTCACAAAAGTTGAAGAAATTTTTGTCATAAACGAACTGGAGACAATAAACTGTACACAATAAACTGTTTAACACCTTTGTACACAATAAACTGTTTAACACCTTAAATTTCAAACAGCTATTCACGCATTTTCTTTTTTTTTATTTTTGTGGGTCACTTAGGCAAACCTAGCAATTTCGTGCTTATTGTAATGGGACATAAGAATAAAAATGACCAATCCCTAGAAATGTTGACGATACTAAAACCTGCTAGTTCTGAGAAGAATTGTAAAGGCAAAAGCTAAAATAGAATACCTAATGCATCTGCATTTCAGGTCTGAGATGATCCAAAAAGGATTTTTATTGTATCTATATTTATGTGAAAAATTATAATTTATTAACCAAAATTATTTCCCAAAAAACTCTATTGAGAAGAGGAATCCTTAAAGTTAACTTAAAAATCTTTTAAAGAGGATAACTTTATTACTTGAGGGAGAAAACACACCACAGTTGGCCTGGTGAATGCAGTGTGGAAACCCTGTTTATGGTCAATAGTCCTGGGATCTAGTCAATTTGATGAATACTCTTCATCACAAGGATGAGTCTTTGAAGAGCATTATTTCCTGTATTTCTGATGAACATAATCATCAACATTGTTCTTTCAGGTTGCAGTTTAGTGTTGAGTGGAAGCTAAGACATGTGACTGAGAAGTTGCTAAGGTAGCAATTGTTAGCTTAACTTTGAACAAAGAGTCTGAAAGCTACACTGTAAATTCTTAAGCATTTACTAAATCCTGGAGAGGATGAATATGCTTATGTATAGAAGTAAGAGACATTGCCAGGCAAGCATTGGCAGTAAGTCATCAGATTCTAAAAAAATGTGCTCAAAGATCACTTGGATCCAACTTAGGCTGGGGCTATTTTAAGTAGAACACTCCATTCAAATTTTAATCTATGATTTTCCTCAACTTTATTCTGTTATTAAAATCTTTAAGGACATTTGATTGGAAAGCAAAGGAATTTTGAGAAGCAGGAATCAATGTAAATGGGGGGGGGGGGGGGGGGGCCCGCCATAGTTCTAGCAGCAAATGTAGATAAATTTCAATTAAAATTAAGAAAGGTATTATTAACTGTGCAAATCTTTAGAAAGCACAGTAGTAATTCCCTTCTGAAAAGACTTAAGAATCTACTACTTTGATACAATATAAAATGGAGCTTTAAGTATATATGATCAAGGTGGCAAATGTTAACATAGCAATCCTTGAATTACAAGGATTGAATATTATAAATTTTGGATGTACTGAGAAAATCGTGGACATAGAGAGAAAGAATTTCAGGGTCTAAAAATGTCATTTGAAGAGAGCCATCTAATATCTGTTTTTTTTTGTTTTGTTTTGTTTTTTTGGTTGTTTTGTTGTTGTTGTTGTTTTTGTTTGTTTGTTTTTTAACTATTCCCATGTTCTCTGGTTTCTTTGAGAAATCAATGGCTAAACAGAGACACAAGTGGTCACTCTTTGCCACCATGCTGAGGGGAACCTATTAGATTCCACATTTAATGTTATCCTTTGATGTGGGACTCTGATCTCCTGAATATGGAAAGAGCCTACAAAGAAAATGTAAGGCCAGGAGTTATTGTCTTTTCCTTTCCTAGGAAAAGCATCCAGACCCCTGGATTACTTCTTAGTGTTTTTTGGTCTTTTTATTTTGTTTTGTTTTGCCTCTTGCTAGTCTTTAATTAGTAATTCTTAGCCTTGGAAAACCATATTCGTATGATTAGGAAGCATGTAGAAACACCAAGTAAGACGCTTTCTCTCTGTTTAACACTCCAGTATCCTACCCCATAGAGACATAACACACCATTACACACACATGCACAAGTTCACACAGCTTGGAAAACCAATGTTTTAGTAAACTCTTGTAACTTTATTAAAGTATGTAATTTTATTTTTCTGGATAAGGAAAAGGTTGAGGCATTTTTAAATAAAGCCATATACAAGTCTTGAGGTTTGGTCTTATTTATACTCAACAGACTTGACCTAATGATATTATTAAATCCTGAGGGCACAGCTACCTTCTGTATGCCATCCCCTGAAAATCTTTCTCTCAATCTTTTGCATAGATCTTGAAATCCAGAGTCATGTTTCCAACTACCTAACACCACATACTCACCTGTATATGTGCATTCACTTGTACGTACCAAAGATCTTATAAACTTGCCCTTATTTTTTTGCTTCTATCTAGAAACAAAATGACTGCAATAGAGTTGACACTAATCGATATTTGTTGAACTCAACTGAACTGAAACAGTCAAAATATATCTTGCTAAACCTATCCCTGCTTTTAAAGTAGTATAAGTTGTTAACTGAAGTCTAGTTTATAATTTTTAATTTATCTAGGATTTCATAGTGTGTGTATTTGTTGGAAATAATATTACTGAGGCAGAAACAGGTTTTGTTCTATTAAAGATGTCTATTCCAAAAGTCCTGTCTGCTCTAATCTCCCAGTACTCACCTGTTCTTCCTTTCTTGGAATATTCCTCCCTTCTGGACCTTGGAACTCTGTTGTCAATGCCTCTCTCCTCTAGCCTCACTGACTTTTAATTATATTATCAAACTTTTTTTGACTAATGCTTCAGCAGGAGGATATATTTGAAAAGATATGTGAGAGTCCTAGTAAAATAACCCAGGTGAGTGGTTAGCCTCTCAGGCAGTCATATTATTACAGTCTCAGAAATAGATCAGGATCGTCAACTTAGTGTCAGGAATAATGATCTTCCAGAAAAATAAATTTACTAAATAAGTCAATTATAAATTTCAATATTACTAAATATGTACATGAATGGTACATTTTTCATACATTAGAGAAAAGTATGCATCTTATCAAAAGTATGATAAGATTTTAAGGGTAGGTTTCTATTTCATTTTTTACAGAAAAATTTGTTTTTGAGAAGGCTTGGATCTGTAAATTTTACAAATTATAGATACAAAGAGTAAACATTTCTTTTAGTTTAAAAAACATTCTCCTCATAACATGTTTTGTTTTTTGTGTTTTTTTTTTTCTTTTTTCTAGTTACATTGAAGAAATCCTAACATTATTAAGACATAAAACCAACTTTTCTGTTAATGGGCAACTAAGGATACTAAATAAACCTAATGTTGTTTTTATTTGCTGACTTTGTGCAGCAAAGTGAGGAAACAATATATGAATTTCTGAAGAAAAGGAGGCATCAGAACAAGACATCAGAACCTGGAAGTTCAGAGTTGACAATATGAGAAGAAATTTTAGATTCTTGGTTGAATATCTTTGTATATACTAACAATTGTTCAAAAATTATTAAAATTATGGTCAAAGGCTTGTTCCGTGAAGATACAAGGAGTTCAAGTCCAGTGAAATTCAAAACCACTTTTAAAAAGTTTCCCCCTTTCTACCACCATTCAATATGTTATTCTGCAGTAAATGTTAAAAAGAGAGGAAAGGAAGGGGAGAAAAGCATTAAATAACCTAAGCTGGATACAAGGATATCAAAAAGGAATTGTGTAAATTAATCATTTTGTGCTTGGTTTGGAGAAAAAAATGGCAATTTATGGCAAAAATGACTCAAACAGGCAGTTAAAAGTCACTGTTGTGTTCTCGTGTTAGAAATATAATGAAAAAAATAAAATTGCTGCATTCACATATTCTACTTGTTTCTTTCATGCCACAAATTAACTTAGATTTCTTTCTCAATATTCAGCTGTTGAAGTGGGTAGGACTTACTTCAAGTTGTTTTTGAAATTGTTTTCAGTTATCTCAATATGTGTGTTTCTTCAAGCGGCTGAGAATTTGACTTTCTGGAGGATTCTATTTGAGATAAATTAGCTCACCAGTGCCTAAGCTTGAAAGATAATACATCAAACCAGACATTTTTTCAAGCTAATGGGGAAAAACGGCAGCTTCAGCAATGATAGACAATCAACTTGACAATAGACAAACTCTTTTATTCAATGGTATTAATTCAATAAACATTTACTGAGTCAAAAAAGGCCAAGATTAATGTTGGGAAGATAACAGCAATGCAAGAATTTATGACATAGTATCTGAACTGAAATGAAGATATTGACATACTTTCCAACAAGTACAGAATTCTTTATTCCAAATCTCATGGAGAGGATCCATTGATTTATATGGTTGAGTTGAGATACAACTAAACATGAAGAAGATTAGAACACTCCCTGTGGATAAAAGATACTGTAATTATAACAAAAGCAATAAAATCTATTACAATCTTCCCCAATTATGTCACTAAAATGGCTTTTGCAATTCATGTTATTAAAGACAATGCATAGTTCTATTTTCTCGCAGCATTTAATGTATTTACCACTTTACCTCAAAACACCTTTTGGGATGAATTGCTCCCTCATACCCTCACAGCCTTAGAGGCTCCTCTTCTTCCATCTAATACTACCCTTCAGCTGCAGCAAGTGACTGTTTATTATGGAGTCCAGAATTTTACAGCCTAGCGCTTGCCCTTATATATGTGTACTCTTAACCACAAGGCAAGCACTGGCTGGGTAGTGGGGGAAGGGCAGTGAGTATGACCACCTGGAGCTCATGGTCCCCATCTAAAAAAAAATCCCAGTTATCCAAGACCCCAGAAATCTTTACCCTATGAAGCCTCCAGGCTAAATCAAAGGACTTCATGGGCCTCTTATCAGTATTTATTATTTCATTTATAATAATTCTGTCCTGGTTAAAATATTTTCTTGAATTTCTCTGTAAATAATCACACTAAATCTTTCTTTTGAATTCCTACTGGTCAATTATTTTAAGGTTTTGTTTTTTGTTTTTTTTCCTTAATTATTTGTTCTCTCTCATGCTGTTTTTTTTCTTATATAGCTGTTCTCTTGAGGCTCTTTTCATTCTTAAAAGATGACTATATTGCTTTTTCTCTCTTCTTACATTAACAGTCCTCTGCTATTGCTCTGTCTTACTAATGGGTTTCTACCTGAAAAGAAATAATGACTGGAATTCTGAATGGAATTGGTATGTTCACTGGGTTTATTGCATTATAGTAACCTTTCCTTTATCACCACTGTGCAGAGAATCGCCATCTGCATAGAGGTCCACAAAATGTCAAAATAAGGAGAGCCACACCCCCATTAACTAACATGGTTCTCAGAACTAGAGACATTGTCAAGTAATTTTGATTTAGTTTGAGTCTTAGATATAAATATCAGACTGCTTAGCCCTCATGGTGAAGATGAAAGCCAAGTAGAAAAACATTTCCGGAGATAAATTTTCAATTACTTCATTCCTTCCCTCATGCTTTTACCCAGCTCTTAAACTGTCCTCTTCCCTGATTATCATTAGAAAGATTAATTGTTTAGCAGTCCCCTCCTGTTTGCAATGTAAACTGCAATTATCTCTGTTCTATGTATCTGTAGATTTGTTTACTAGTACTTTTTCATTTCTAAAAATCTGTCAACATGTATTCATCTCTTGTGACTCACTACCACTACCATCCCAATGAAGGATGTCAAGAGAAACAGACGTGATCTGTCCACAGTTTTCAAGAAAAAACAAAAAGTCTAAACTACAGGATTTAACAAACTGTAATCTCACTATCATCAGAGTTCATGTCACTGCAATAGTCTCACGATAAACAGAAAACGACGTTTTTATCTAATAAAGTTACATCAAAATTTATTGAAATTATACATTTGGAAAAATTATTTAATTTTTTCTGTCAATTTTTATATCGTCTAAAATGGTTAGAAATTGTAGTAATTCATAGAGAGGTTGATAGAAGTAGATTAAATGAAGCATATAAAGGAATTTAACATTTTGCCTGGCACTTAACTAAGCTTTTAACAAATTTTAAGCATAAATGTTATTACCCATTACCTCTCTCATCCCTTTGCAAAATTCTATGGGATGCAACACACTTTGAAATGGACACTTTACCTATTCTTTAATGTCTTCCTATCCCAATTTATGCATATGGGTAAAAGTTCATCAATAATCATACTGTTATTTATTGCCCATTCATCTGTTCTAGATTTGAAGTCAATCATCCACTTTAAGGGTAGTTTCAATTTATTAAGAATTCACTGTTTTGTACTAGTCAGCTACTTTGTTAAGATTTATCTAATTTGTTATTTCTGACTTCTTATTAAATTTCATTAATCAAAGCTCAACATATTAGTGTATAACATTCTCCAAATAGATCCCATTTATGCTATCCTAAATGATCTAAGCTACCTATTACATAATAAAAATACCTTTTTTTTGTCATATGCTACATTACATGAATAATTTTTTCAATGGTCCCAACTCAGTGCTACATGATATTCAGTGACTCTTATGGGAGGAGTGCATATTGTCTCATTAATGATACTAATGGATTTGTAATGTACTTGATCAATGGTGTCTGAGAAAACACAGTATATGCTTCATTTGAGGAAAAGTTTTAAGAAACATAGCAAATTTCTACCAGTTTTCTTGTTTTTTATTTTTCTCTGCCAAGAAAATGGAATGTCTTAAATAGGGCTGCTCTTCCAGTTTGCTTTCTGGAAAAGGAGACCCCAAGATCAGATCTGAGCAACATGCAGTTGATGACATAAAACATGAACAAGACTTAGATATTTATTGTTAGAAGACCCTAAGAGTTTGCACTGGTTAATCATTACAGAAATGTAGTCTTCAATTTTATCATAAGCCTCTTATTATCAATGAAGATAAGCATACATTTGTATCTTTTTATCATTACCAATGTTTAAAATTAATCGCCAGACTTTTCATATTTTTCTGTTCCAAGAGAGTGTATACATCCTGATATTATGTACTGATTAAAATTTGAAAGTAGTCTTTCAAATTTTTCTTTGCCTTCATTAAATTTCTTGTTTCTTAAACTTTTAACAATTCAAAAGTGTGAAGAACTTTTTTAAATCTTTGTAAAAATATACTTTCTAATTTTTTAGTGTAGTAGTTTCATAAAATTGTAATCTTTTATTCATCTCATGGTAAAAAAACAAAAAGCAAAAAACAAAAACCTGTACTTCTCATTGATCCCTTCTCTATTGATGTAGAAAAATACATTGATACTCCCTAACTGAGTTGTCCCTTCTTCAATTCTCTTTATTTGGGGAAGGTGTTTGGGGGTGGGGGTGGAGGTATATATTTCTTTTATTCTTTCCTTTTAATTTTACCAAGTATTTTAGTGGAATTAAAAAGATAAATACATGCATTCAATTTGCCACATTTATTAGAATTCTTTTCATAAGTTTTTGTTTCTTGTTTTCAAGGCCCAATTTATATGACACATTTTCTGTGCTAGATCCCTTCTGTGCTAGATTCTAAAGTGGAACAACTATTTCTTCTGTACTCTTCCAGTACTTTGCTCATCCTGCTAATACAGCAATCATTATATTATATTTTAGCTACATTTGAACATATTTATTCTTTTTCTAAATTGTGTTTTACTTTATAGCATCTTATTCATTATAGAACACCATCTGGCGTACAGTAGGTACTCAGTCAATTTTTGCTGAATTTAATTGGAATTCAAGAAATTGGCACCCACATACCCAGCCTCCCTAAATTATTAGGTACAAGTTGGCTCCAATTGAAATTCAAGTGAGTAGAGGGGATAGGACAACTTTTGTCAGATTTCTAATTCTTTTTTCTTTCCTTTAAGTAAAAATATAAATTAATATTCAAGGGCAATGTTACCTTTTGTTTGGTTTTCTGGTTATATAAATGAAAAACAGATGTCCTATACATGAATACAAAGTATAAAAAGAAGTAACTAGTTTTGCCAATGGTCACAAGAGTGTTTATATTGTGAATTAATTACTTTCAGAGAAGATGATTAAAATATGAAGTAGAGAGATATTGAAGAATCTCAGTCAGAGCTGAAGACATTATCAAGGCTCTTCTGCGATGAAGGTGAGCATTGAGGTAGGTGAGTTGTCTTTGGGAAGAAATCTCCAGGTTAGATAAGAGAAGGTTACTGTGAGGGACCTTGTGCTATGCACTTTTGAAGTAATCAGATATATTATCCAGTTTATTTTATTCTTTTTCCCCTTTCTACATTGTTATTATCTACTGTTAACTCCATACCTTCTTTAAAAGTGTGGTTCAATTCAACTCTGCTTTGAGAAGTAAAAGATGTTTCTAAGTATGGAAAAAAATCCCAGGGTTATAAGGATTGTGGCAGCATCCTGGAGACCATGGTTGTAATATATTATTCATTAAGTGAGTCCAATGAAAAATATTTATCAAGCACCTAATATGAGCCAGACACTGTGCTGGGGTAATAGAGAGAGCAGTGAACAAGACAGACATGATTTCTATTTACAATCTTCTATGAGAGACAGATATTAAATATATAGGCTTAAGATCTTTTTTTTTTTTTTCATTTTGAAGGGTTTTTTTTAGTAGTTGAACTTATGATTCAGTATGTTGTTGCTATGGGGATTGCTATGACTTTAGTAATGAAAGAAAAGGCAACAGAAATTGTGCCATATAAGTCATAAAATATAGAATTGAGTTTTAAAATAAGGAACCTTGCCAAACCCCTGTAACCACAGATTTATGCACCACTTAAAATAAATACCTATCAATGAAACTAACCATTTTACTTCCTTTTGAGACCAGCATTTATATTGGAGTTATTCTTATAACGGTATGGCAAACACCCGCTGACTTTACATTCTGAGCTGCCATTACCTACCCAAGACCTGAAGCTGCCTTAGGTGCCAGCCTTTAAGAGATTAGGGTGCTAGCCACCTACCAACCCTCAATACTGAGGCACAGCAAATGATAAGTCTAGCATTTGAAATGACGAGAGAATATAGCTTAAAAGATAAACTTCTGAGAAGATGAGTGAGGAATTTTCCATGAGGCTTATCAACAAAGAGTGAGAAAGAGGCAGAGAGGGAAGGAGAAGAAAAGAGAATGAGCAATATTTAATAGACCTACAAAAATATAAATTGGAATCTAAAGACACCAATGTAAATCAAAATGAAGGGGAAACAAAGTTTGCTACTGTTTGTTTGTTTGTTTTGTATTTCTCATGTGTAAAACTCCAAATGTGAAAGCTAACTTTATTAGTTTATCAAATACGTGTTAACATCTTACATATGACTGTTTCTCTATTCCATGGACAAGTACACATGTAGTTGAACTGAATCACTCGTTAGCTTTTCGTGTTAAACCCTGAAAATATAATTCTTTCTTGAGCTTCAGATTTACCATTGTCTGACTCATTATCATGTTCAAACTTCAATTTTCTTTCAGTTTAGTTAAAATTAAAACAGTGAGAAAATTTCTATAACTCCATGAAATTACTGATTCAGTAACACGTATTTGGTCCTTTGTAACGGAGACTAAAAATGGAAATAATCCAGAGCAACAGAATGAATCAGAAGAGTACCTTTCACTTTTATGTCAGCAGTTAAAATCCAGTGCCAGGCTGTAGTGACTAAATCTGCTTCCATCTGAGTGTTCCACAGAAGCATGTAAGAAAATAAGGAAAGGGAATTTCTCATGTTTTGATAATTTTTGTTGATCGGAAACTTTCCATGATGGTCACTGAAAGGATGGTTGGGAATGCTGAAGATATCGGGTGGCCAATGAAACCAGAGTGGCCATCCCCAGTGTCTCTTCCTGCTGGATGCTAAAGAGATCTTACTTCTCCATTTTTTAATACTTGTTACATGATTTGTCTTTAATATTATTTGACACAATTGAAAAGTATTTTGTACTTTTGGCAATAGAAAATATTTTAGAGTCTCATTCTGATGTAGTTTAAGTGATAAGATTCCAGACAAAGTCCGAAGGGTATTAATTGTGTTTACATTGTCCATAGGCTATAAAACAAGTAACAGAGAAGTAAGATAAATTTAGCTTCTTCTATTTTAAAGTCAGTTCATGTGTGAATTCTGTATATCTGATATATTTTTATAAATAAGACATCTCGCACTATCTGAGATTAAATACTTCAGAGCTGTTTTCTTCCATTTACAAGTAGAACATAAATTTGCCAAACAGGGTTTTGTTTTGTTTTGTTTTGTTTTGTTTTCATTAAAGGACATGAGGTAAGGTGGAAAAAAAGGGGTTTCCTAGTTGTAGTTTACTTGAATTTTCTAATCTTATATTTTTACTTTTAATTTTGTTTCCACAAAATTTCACTGTGGTTATTGCTGCTTCAACCAAGATATATTTATAAATATATACATACATGTAACTCCTACATGTATAAATATATATACATACATATATAAAATAGTGACCATAAATAAATAAATGCCGTTTTCTAGGCCATATTTCTTACTCACCTCCTCATATAATCAGCATCTCTAGAGGATGGATTTTAGTAACTTGCCTTTTTGGTAAGAACTCACAGAGAATGTAAGAGAAATAAGAAATAACTAAACTCATCCTAAATTTTAAACAACCGAATTTTGGGTCAGATGGCTTAAGTGAAATACCCAAAAGCAGATGACAGATAGATAGATGATAGATAGGTGATAGATGGATGGATAGATAGATGATGATAGATGATTAGATAGATAGGTAGATGATAGATAGATAGATAGATAGATAGATAGATAGATAGATAGATAGATAGATAGATAGATAGGACAGACAGATAGACAGATGCAGAGATACTTGTTTTGATTCTTGTCTATGTGTATTTTTACCACACAAGGTAAAAATTGTGTTTGCTAAGGTTCTGCTTGACACTCACTCAGGACGGCATGAGCAAAATAAAATTATCAGTAGTTTTCTTCAGCAACTCAGGGAACAGAAGCAAAGTGAGACATGCAAGCCTTGGCCAGGACATTATCCAGAGCAACACTGAGACCTCAGCCACAAGAGTTCACAGAAATTATCTCTAAAGTTTCAACTTATCTCTAAGATCTTATCCCAACAGTCTCAATGGCTGTATCTCTGTTCAGGTTTCAAATTCTGGAAAAGAAAGTGTGATTCGCCTAAATCGAATTAGGTTATATTTTGTCGGTTGAAAACCATAGCCAGGAGAACAGGTCCTAAAGCATAGATGTGGCCCCTGGAGCAACTTACATGTATTTGGAATCATTTTGCACGGTGACACCTGATGCTAATGTTGATGACAGAGTTTTAGATCTAGAAGGACAATTTAGATATAATAGCCAACCTTAGGTAGGTAGCTCAATAAAAAGTGATCCAATAGTGAGTTTAATCAGAAATATTTAGAGAACAGATATTGATATAGCTGAACATAGAGACCCAAATCCAAAATTCTTTGGTCAGAGCAAAGGATACAAGTGACGTCAAATGTGCCACAAATCCATGATTCAAGACCTCATTAGAACTACTATGGAAGGACATTGAGATATGACATAGGGTAGAGGACATAGGATAACTGCCATAGTTGGAATAAAAGTATCTCAGGTTTGTTTTATCGGCTATAACTGCTTTAGTGCCTAGATGGACCTTGCTGGTTTAAATGTGTTTACGAAACAAGATTTCTTAACAACTTGGAATTTGAAGGTAAAAAAATTGTTAGCCTCAATGATGACTAGAGTTTTGATCCCAGGGGATATACATAATATATATCAAAAAATCTCTCTCGATCTGACTGCTGCTAAAGTTTCAAATTTTCATTTCTCTTAGCTATATCATAAGACTACTGATTCTGTTAGACCAAAAAGTAAAATATGTGTTTTTTTCTAAAATTTTTTCTCTTCTTTCTCACGTTCATAATTCATAGTTCATTATCAGCATCACATTGATGGGATCAGAAATACTTCCATATGTAAGTTCATCTCCCCAGCATCCTACACAGATGATCTGGGTCTTTTCTTTTCAGTTTATCACTATAAGTTAGACAAATGAAATCTAAACACACCATCTTGTTCTTAGACTTTATCTTGATTACCAAACCTTATAGAAATAGTCAACTTCTCACCATGGTTAATATTTCGCCCGGTTTGTTATCCAACTCATTCCTCTTTTGACTGTTATGTGTGCCTTGGAGCTCTCCTTATACCCTCCAGTACAAGGAGTCTTCCTTACGTGTCACTACAAGATGAATCCAAATGCTTTCTCCCCCTCTTTGATTATGCACAACAGTGTACTCTCAAAGTGCATTTAACAAATTAAACTTACTTAAAAAACGTTTTTGCCTCAGGATAGATATTAATTTTTCCCTGAACATCCAAGTCCCTTTACATACAACTGTGATGAGCAATAAGACTTTTTGTTTGTTTGTGTCTGGATTTTTAAAAGAAAAACACCAAGAGACATAGAATTATAAAATTGGAATGCCTTTTATAGATTATTTACCATTCATTTTTGTAAATGAGAAAGCAAGACTCACAGCAGTCATTTGATTTTCCCAAAGATATAAAACTAGCTAATATAAGAAGTGAAATGTCTTTCTTAGAGTAGTTTTTTCTGTTGTTCTTCACTGTACTACAACTCACATCTATCCATGCCAACTTAGTAGGTGTTTAATTTAATTATTAATTGTTGCTCGTATTGTCACATGCTTTGAATATACAATAAATTAATAAGTTCTTAGAGCAATTAATCAATTTCTTCCCTGAAATGAAAGTCTGTTGTACAGAATACTTAGTCTGAAAATTATTTTTCTAGATTATATTTTAAAATAAAATTATGATGTCAAAAATATTAACAGCTGAAGACTTTTAGTATACATTATCAATTTTATTTCTAATATAGTATCAGTATACTCTTGCGTAATAATTTTATTAAAAAGACTTTCTTACCACTCCCTGGTCAACACCGAGTATTATTATTTTTTAAACTTTTACAAATTTTATAAGGAAAGAATGAAACATTCCATCAAAAACTAATATAATTTCCTAATAATATCAATAAATCCTCTAAGGCTATGTTAAATGATGTGGTAGTCACTAGCCACATAAGATTATGTAAATTTAAATTAACTAAAGTTAAAAATTCAGGTTTTCAGTAGCACTAGTCACTCTCAAAGTGCTGTACAGAATACAGCCACATGTGCCTACTAGCTACTATACCGGACAGGGTTGATAGAGGACATTTTCATCCACACAGAAATTCCACATCACTATTGAACAATGATGATCTAAGGTATTATTAACCCCAGTTTACAGAGGAAGAAACCAGAGCTTGGTTATTTACTCATCCTCATGCCTGTAGTAAGTGGAGAAATTAAATTTTAGATAATAGCATTTAATTCCACATAATTTTTATTTTAACACTATTTCCCCCTTGAATTATTATTACTTTTTACTACTAGTGAGGATAAACATAGACCACTTTTTCCAGCCATTTGTACTGTGTTTTAAATTGTTTATTCACATGGAATAACTATCTACTGAATAAATAAACATTCTTCCATAATATCTATTATTAATTTAATAATCTTTGCATTTTGTTTTTAGGATAATCCTACATTATTCTAAAGCAAATATAGTATCAAAATTAAATATAGTATACTATAATATTGTATAAAATTATTGTTCCCACAGTTTCTCTTCTATTATCCACTAAGGAAAATTCATGTTGACCCATTTATTTCTTTTCTTCACTAAGGTTCTTTCTTGCCAAAACAGTTTTTTGATCTTCTGGGGAAATAAATGGAGCTATAATATGAGAGACAATAATGAAAAGAAGACATCAAAGATGTTTGTTCAAAGATTACAATAAAATGTATACAAGAACAGCACAAGTGCTGCAGTGTTTAAAGATATTTGAAGAAAGATATACTTTTAAGGCTTTAGAAGAATTGCTAGAGCTTGTTTATCTTCACATTGCCCTTTAGAAAATGTATGGTGATATATTGAGCTATATCGAATGCAGGTTTTGGGTGTTGAATGGTACTTGACAATCGTTTGAGACTAATTCCTGAGTAAAACATTTTTTTTTTTTTATTGATAAATATGGTCATATACTTTGACAATGAAAACAATTTTCAATACTATACTTCCACATATATGCCATATTTAGTTGAAAAAGTACTATGTTAAATATTTTAATTCATTATTTTTACTACTTTAATTAACAGATACATTTTTTAAATTATTATTTCCAAGAAATCCATGTATCTTAGGGATTTAGGACCTTACAAAGTCATTATTTTTGTTTTTTAGAAAATTCCAAATATTGTTGGTCATTATTAACATTTGTGAAATAAAAGTAACCATTAGGCAACAGTCTCAATGGCTGTATCTCTGTTCAGGTTTCAAATTCTGGAAAAGAAAGTGTGATTCGCCTAAATCGAATTAGGTTATATTTTGTCGGTTGAAAACCATAGCCAGGAGAACAGGTCCTAAAGCATAGATGTGGCCCCTGGAGCAACTTACATGTATTTGGAATCATTTTGCACGGTGACACCTGATGCTAATGTTGATGACAGAGTTTTAGATCTAGAAGGACAATTTAGATATAATAGCCAACCTTAGGTAGGTAGCTCAATAAAAAGTGATCCAATAATGAGTTTAATCAGAAATATTTAGAGAACAGATATTGATATAGCTGAACATAGAGACCCAAATCCAAAATTCTTTGGTCAGAGCAAAGGATACAAGTGACGTCAAATGTGCCACAAATCCATGATTCGAGACCTCATTAGAACTACTATGGAAAGACATTGAGATATGACATAGGGTAGAGGACATAGGATAACTGCCATACTTGGAATAAAGTATCTCAGGTTTGTTTTATCGGCTATAACTGCTTTAGTGCCTAGATGGACCCTGCTGGTTTAAATGTGTTTGCGAAACAAGATTTCTTAACAACTTGGAATTTGAAGGTAAAAAAATTGTTAGCCTCAATGATGACTAGAGTTTTGATCCCAGGGGATATACATAATATATATCAAAAAATCTCTCTCGATCTGACTGCTGCTAAAGTTTCAAATTTTCATTTCTCTTAGCTATATCATAAGACTACTGATTCTGTTAGACCAAAAAGTAAAATATGTGTTTTTTTCTAAAATTTTTTCTCTTCTTTCTCACGTTCATAGTTCATAGTTCATTATCAGCATCACATTGATGGGATCAGAAATACTTCCATATGTAAGTTCATCTCCCCAGCATCCTACACAGATGATCTGGGTCTTTTCTTTTCAGTTTATCACTACAAGTTAGACAAATGAAATCTAAACACACCATCTTGTTCTTAGACTTTATCTTGATTACCAAACCTTATAGAAATAGTCAACTTCTCACCATGGTTAATATTTCGCCCGGTTTGTTATCCAACTCATTCCTCTTTTGACTGTTATGTGTGCCTTGGAGCTCTCCTTATACCCTCCAGTACAAGGAGTCTTCCTTACGTGTCACTACAAGATGAATCCAAATGCTTTCTCCCCCTCTTTGATTATGCACAACAGTGTACTCTCAAAGTGCATTTAACAAATTAAACTTACTTAAAAAACGTTTTTGCCTCAGGATAGATATTAATTTTTCCCTGAACATCCAAGTCCCTTTACATACAACTGTGATGAGCAATAAGACTTTTTGTTTGTTTGTGTCTGGATTTTTAAAAGAAAAACACCAAGAGACATAGAATTATAAAATTGGAATGCCTTTTATAGATTATTTACCATTCATTTTTGTAAATGAGAAAGCAAGACTCACAGCAGTCATTTGATTTTCCCAAAGATATAAAACTAGCTAATATAAGAAGTGAAATGTCTTTCTTAGAGTAGTTTTTTCTGTTGTTCTTCACTGTACTACAACTCACATCTATCCATGCCAACTTAGTAGGTGTTTAATTTAATTATTAATTGTTGCTCGTATTGTCACATGCTTTGAATATACAATAAATTAATAAGTTCTTAGAGCAATTAATCAATTTCTTCCCTGAAATGAAAGTCTGTTGTACAGAATACTTAGTCTGAAAATTATTTTTCTAGATTATATTTTAAAATAAAATTATGATGTCAAAAATATTAACAGCTGAAGACTTTTAGTATACATTATCAATTTTATTTCTAATATAGTATCAGTATACTCTTGCGTAATAATTTTATTAAAAAGACTTTCTTACCACTCCCTGGTCAACACCGAGTATTATTATTTTTTAAACTTTTACAAATTTTATAAGGAAAGAATGAAACATTCCATCAAAAACTAATATAATTTCCTAATAATATCAATAAATCCTCTAAGGCTATGTTAAATGATGTGGTAGTCACTAGCCACATAAGATTATGTAAATTTAAATTAACTAAAGTTAAAAATTCAGGTTTTCAGTAGCACTAGTCACTCTCAAAGTGCTGTACAGAATACAGCCACATGTGCCTACTAGCTACTATACCGGACAGGGTTGATAGAGGACATTTTCATCCACACAGAAATTCCACATCACTATTGAACAATGATGATCTAAGGTATTATTAACCCCAGTTTACAGAGGAAGAAACCAGAGCTTGGTTATTTACTCATCCTCATGCCTGTAGTAAGTGGAGAAATTAAATTTTAGATAATAGCATTTAATTCCACATAATTTTTATTTTAACACTATTTCCCCCTTGAATTATTATTACTTTTTACTACTAGTGAGGATAAACATAGACCACTTTTTCCAGCCATTTGTACTGTGTTTTAAATTGTTTATTCACATGGAATAACTATCTACTGAATAAATAAACATTCTTCCATAATATCTATTATTAATTTAATAATCTTTGCATTTTGTTTTTAGGATAATCCTACATTATTCTAAAGCAAATATAGTATCAAAATTAAATATAGTATACTATAATATTGTATAAAATTATTGTTCCCACAGTTTCTCTTCTATTATCCACTAAGGAAAATTCATGTTGACCCATTTATTTCTTTTCTTCACTAAGGTTCTTTCTTGCCAAAACAGTTTTTTGATCTTCTGGGGAAATAAATGGAGCTATAATATGAGAGACAATAATGAAAAGAAGACATCAAAGATGTTTGTTCAAAGATTACAATAAAATGTATACAAGAACAGCACAAGTGCTGCAGTGTTTAAAGATATTTGAAGAAAGATATACTTTTAAGGCTTTAGAAGAATTGCTAGAGCTTGTTTATCTTCACATTGCCCTTTAGAAAATGTATGGTGATATATTGAGCTATATCGAATGCAGGTTTTGGGTGTTGAATGGTACTTGACAATCGTTTGAGACTAATTCCTGAGTAAAACATTTTTTTTTTTTTATTGATAAATATGGTCATATACTTTGACAATGAAAACAATTTTCAATACTATACTTCCACATATATGCCATATTTAGTTGAAAAAGTACTATGTTAAATATTTTAATTCATTATTTTTACTACTTTAATTAACAGATACATTTTTTTAAATTATTATTTCCAAGAAATCCATGTATCTTAGGGATTTAGGACCTTACAAAGTCATTATTTTTGTTTTTTAGAAAATTCCAAATATTGTTGGTCATTATTAACATTTGTGAAATAAAAGTAACCATTAGGAGTTGGTCAACAGAATGGCAGAACAGGACTCTAATTAAGAATTATGTGATTCTCTCTCTCCCTTTACCTTTATCTATCATCTATCTATCTATCCATCTATGTGTGTGCATGTGAATAAAGATGCTCTTCTTCTAACTTAAATGGGGAATTTCACATAATAATGTTGATAGAAAATACCAATATGTTTCTTAATGAAGACTCTATTTTAATAATAATAAAAAAGTTCTGTTTTAAAATACAAATTCTCAGTGACTACTTTCACAAGATAGATGATATCCTTTTGGTTTCTTTCCCACATTTTAATTAGTTGTGCTTGGAGCTATAATAGCCTTGGCCAGAGAATTACCCAAGGAGTAATTTCCAAATGTCATCATCAGTATTAAAATGACACTCATCACCTTGTTTTTAAACATCAAAAGGTTCTCAGGGTCTTGCTTCTTTTAATTACTACTCACTTCTTCACAAATGGAAATGGAGTTTGTCTTCTTGATTATCTGTTAAAGTTTCTTTCTCTTCCTGGCATGCCTGTTTTCCAGCCCAGATTTTGTATTTAAGTGCA
>NW_011888845.1:2532628-2552422 GCF_000151845.1 Pteropus vampyrus | reverse complement strand
TTTTTTAAATTATTATTTCCAAGAAATCCATGTATCTTAGGGATTTAGGACCTTACAAAGTCATTATTTTTGTTTTTTAGAAAATTCCAAATATTGTTGGTCATTATTAACATTTGTGAAATAAAAGTAACCATTAGGAGTTGGTCAACAGAATGGCAGAACAGGACTCTAATTAAGAATTATGTGATTCTCTCTCTCCCTTTACCTTTATCTATCATCTATCTATCTATCCATCTATGTGTGTGCATGTGAATAAAGATGCTCTTCTTCTAACTTAAATGGGGAATTTCACATAATAATGTTGATAGAAAATACCAATATGTTTCTTAATGAAGACTCTATTTTAATAATAATAAAAAAGTTCTGTTTTAAAATACAAATTCTCAGTGACTACTTTCACAAGATAGATGATATCCTTTTGGTTTCTTTCCCACATTTTAATTAGTTGTGCTTGGAGCTATAATAGCCTTGGCCAGAGAATTACCCAAGGAGTAATTTCCAAATGTCATCATCAGTATTAAAATGACACTCATCACCTTGTTTTTAAACATCAAAAGGTTCTCAGGGTCTTGCTTCTTTTAATTACTACTCACTTCTTCACAAATGGAAATGGAGTTTGTCTTCTTGATTATCTGTTAAAGTTTCTTTCTCTTCCTGGCATGCCTGTTTTCCAGCCCAGATTTTGTATTTAAGTGCATTAGAACAGAATTTATAGGAATTTTAAAAGTTAGAAGAAGCTCAGGGCAAAGTTGCAGTAAATGTGGTTGTTAATTTAGTTCTCAAGCAAGGCCATGTTACACATTTGTATTCCCATACCAGTAAAGTTCTATAGTTTTTTTTTGTTTTTTTTTTTTTTTGGAACAGAAGAGTAGATACACAAAATGTTTACTATCCTACTTTTTAGATGATATATTAAAAAGCTCTTTTTAACTTGCATGGTTGATGCATACTTAGGGCAGGTATGCTTCCACATTGAAATTCTCCAGAGATTAATAATAACAACTGCCTTGAGGTGTTCTTGGTTCCATTTCACCACTTCGCCATCTGGGTAGACATATGAAGATCAGTTCAGCAGATTTTGGAAGTGATTATTATGGAGGTTATTCTTTTCAGCAGATGATTTTTTGTTTCACTGCTCCCACATAAATGTAAAACAGAAAATATGTTCTAAGCAGAGACAAATATGGAGTGTGCTTATTTCAACTTTCCTCTCCAACAAACAAAACTACTGCAAACTGAGCTCAACAAAGTCCAGTTGCAGCATGAAGGGCAAATTTTAAATTGAGTGTGCATTAGCGTGATGTATATTTCTCCCCCACATCAAAAAAAGTTCCTTCTTTCAAAATAAATATAAGAATGAGCCAAACGTTACTTGGTAATTCAATTTTCTTTCAATATGTCCTTGAAATTTCTAACAAAGCAGAACAATGTTTTAGAAGGAATTAATGCATAAAGTATCAAAGTACTGCAAGATTTCAATAGATTTTTCCAAATTAGACAAGCATTTATTTTAAAACATTTTCAAGTTCATGTTCTTTATTAACATTTTATTTGTGTATAGAAGTAATTTTATGTAAAGTGAAGATGTCTCTAGTCTTTAAAATTTTAATACAGTGTGGAGTTTATCATTACATAGTTTACACACTTCTTTACAGATAATAACTGTACAATCATTACAGACTTCTGATGAATTTAAGTAGAATTTTTAAAGTAGAAGAATATGCTAATAGCCTTAACCTTATTCTCTTATATAAATTTTATTAAGGAAATCATCATACTTCTCAATTTAGAATTGGCCAAGAAGAAATAATATATTTCTAAAATATAGCAATTTATAAAGTTAAAATTATATTACATATTTACAAAAGATCTCCATATGCCGGGTCAGAGTATATACCAGTTTCTTTTATTAAATAATTTTCTCTAAGTAGTGTTTCTTAAATGGGAGCATTTTGCAATGTCTGGAGAAATACTTAGTTGTCACAACTAGGAGGTTGGCTACTACTGTTATCTATGAGCAGAGAGGCCAAAGATGTTGCTAAACATTTTACATTGCACAGAAAAGCCTCATCCCCAAAACAAAGACCCATGTAATCTAAAATGACAAAATGCCAAGGTTGAAAACCCTGCTCCAAAGTATATGTAAAGATCTACATAATATCAAAATTAGACAAATGAATGTAATAAATTATACACAGATAAATATTTAAGAAATTCAAAATCTTAAGATGGGTAATCTGCTATGACTGATTTACACACACACTCAGATACACATACACACACTTTACATGCATACATTAAACACATATATGGATATATATTTATGTGTGTGTGTGTGTGTATATATATATATATATACACACACACACACGTATATGTATATATGTAAACAAACACATATATGTCAACTGGGGCTCAAATATGCTTGGTTCTGAATAATGTTTTGGAACAATTGCCTATTTCCTCAATTACTAAACTACTATCCAGTCTAGATTTTTTTCTGTATCAAGTGCTGAAAGCCATAGTTTTGAGTTATAGTTTTTATCCTTCTAGTTACCATGGCACTGTACAGGAAAAGGTTTTTTTTAGTATAGGCTCATATTTAGAAAATTGTTTCTTTGTGTGCCTATTAGATCTCTGGTTTCTTGCTCTTCAGCCACATCTATGACATATTCATTTTCTAAATTAAATGTTTTTCCACTTCAAGATGAAATGTTATCTTCACTCATTTGCTAATATATAATTGCTACTCTTGGTAACTCAATATATGTTCAATCTAATTATCTAAATTGTGACTAAACTGTATCATATTTTAGAGAGTGAAGTGAATTATCATCTCTATCTTCCTCTGCACTCCGACTACCACCCCTACATGGAAAAGAAGCAAAATTCTATAGCTCAACTCCTGCATCTGGAAAGAAGCAAATATTATATCCTACACACTAGTCTGTTAGTCAAACAAATTACTACTTTCAGTTCCTATTTTGAGGACACTTTAAAATTCTCACTGAGTTCTCTAACAAAATAGTTTCTCTCCTTATGGAGCTTGGGGTCTGACATTTTGGCATGTGGAAGCTATATGGTTTCTCAACTTCCTGCTTTTGAGTATCTATAGAGGCTTCATAGGCCATTGGTGTTTGATTCAATCTCAAGCTCCTCGCCATTCTCCAGAAAATCAGGGGCTAGGACTGAAAGTTTCAACTCTCTATTCAGAGTTGATTCCCCTGGCAACCAGCCTCCATTCCTAGGTGCTTTCCAAAAGTCACCTTCATTAACATAACCTAGTTGTTGTGGAGGGGCTTGTTATAAAGAGCAAGACACCCATTTCACCTTTCTGAAACTGAGGACAAGAGACCAAAATTATTTTTAAAAGATGCTTTCATGACTCTTATTTCTCAGGAAGTTCCAAAAGTTTGTGAAGTTGGCTGGAACTTTAGACATTTTTAATATAGAAACAATTAATAAATCTAAAATCTAGTTCTTTTAAAATATCATTAGAATAGATAAATTCCTTATGAGTAAGATTTTTTTTTTTAATAGAGACCAACTGTATAAGATTGGGACTTAAGAAAACTCCATAAGAGATATAAAGATATAAAATAATCATAGAAGTAAATTGAATACAAATATATGACAACAAATTTTAAAATATCATTCAATATAAATAGCTAAATATAAATTACAAAAACTGATCTAATGAAAAGAAAATGGAATAGACAAGCTCTGTTAAGACTGTAAAGTGATACACATTTAAATATATTTTTTTGGCAAGATATTTTGTATTTAATTTAAATTAATCTCATTGAAAGAAAATGAATCCCTTCCAATTTAGTTTGTGAATTTAGCATAACTTTTTTCTGATGAAGATAATATAGACAGGTAAGAAATAGAAACATTTTATTAGTAAATATGAAAATAGGCATTTTAAAATTTAAGAAAACTAAATTCAGCTGAATATTAAAAATAATGAGGTAGAAAATATTCTAGAAATGTAGTTATAGCTTTTCATTGTAATTTATTCCATCAACAAATTAAAGAAGTAAACAATATTCTTATGTAAACATTAGCTTTAAAATATATTGTAAGTGAAATAAAAATTAACAAAAGGTAACTATTAATAAAGAACAAGAGCAGATGTCATTTTAAACTGCAAAATAGTAAAGCCATTCCCATTAAAAGTCAAAATCAAGAACATATTGTCTTCCATTTTAAAATTTTTATTTAACACTTTTTTTAATTCAAGAAAAGAAAATGAGAAATATATGTATAAATATTGGGAAAATGAAACAAATATATTCTCGTTGATAATAGATATTATTCTTCAAAGAACTCAAAATACTATTGTTAAGAAAGGAAAATTAAATAGAAGAGAATTTGTTAAAATAGCTAAGGTAAATATATTATCAAAAGTGCACCAATTCCTTTTCCAAAAATAGTTAACAATGGAACTACAAAAGATTATATCATATACGATGTGAGAGTACCTAAGAAATAGTTAAGATAAATTTAATAAGAAAAGTAAAGAACTTAAGCAATGACCATAAAATATTATTGAATGATATAAACTTAGCTCTGAAGAAATTATAAAACATGACATATTCTTGGATTATAACACTCTCGAAATTAATATATAAATCTAATAAAATTGTAATGGCTTTTTCAGAGCGTATAAGATAAAACGATACTAATGTTCATGTAGATACTTAAATATATGACAATAGCCAATAAAATTTGGCATAACAATTTGGCAAAACATAGTTTTAGACTTTAATCTTCATTTACATATTTTCTCATTCTAAGGTAGTATTTCATTCATAATTAAAAAGACTTTATAATATGTTTATTATATGATTGGCAAGTCCACCTTCTCATTTTGTTGCTGTTGTTGTTATTGTTTCAATAAACTAATAGTTACAGATAACAGAATGCTGGTTACCTATGGGGAAAGAGAGTGAGGGTGTGAACTGCGTAATGAGAGTCAAATTTATGGTAATGGAAGAAAACTAGACTCTTGGTGGTTAACACACAATAGCGTATATAGATATCAGATTATAATGTTGTACACTTGAAATTTATACAATATTATTAATCAATGCTGCCTCAATAAATTTAAAAAATGTAGTATGTAGCAACAAAGTCAGTTTTTTCTAAATAACTAGTTATCTAAGAAGAAAAACATATCAAAGTCAAAAGTAAATCGTAAGATGTTAGACAAAATTATATGACAAAATCATAGTCTATAATAAATATAAAGTTTCTAAAATATATAATAAAATATTTTTAATGAGAAAAGAATATGAAAAGGCAAGTTAAAGGAGGAAAGTGCTACCAATCAACGAAGTTAACTATGCTCAATCATCTATGAAGGTAGAAAAATACAATTAAAGTAATTATGAACACTTCTCACCCATCACATTGTCAAAAATCAGATTAATGATTCCTATTGTTATTAGGGATATGGTAAAAGAAGGCATCCATGTATTGTAGTTCCCAATGTAAATCTTTTTTTTTTTTTTTGCCTTTTCTGTAAGCCATAAATTATTATCTTTTAAAAATAAATTGCATAAATGTTTCATTTAACATTTCCATGTTTGAGAATATATACCATAGAATAAAGCCATTAATATGTAAGTATTATAGTGAAACTGTTGATTAGTTTTGAAACATCTGAATAATTACCAGTTAGAGAATAACTGAAATATGTCTGTGTCTAGTGATGTATGTAGCAGCACTAAAAAAATGACTTAGGTTTATACCATTTTATTTAAAGAGATATCACAATGTATTTCAACTTGTAAAAGTAATCATTCTAGAGATATTTACATAATACTATTTATTTAAAACAACAATAAGAATCTGTACATATGTTTTGTATATATTTATTTGTATGCATAATGAACAAAGAAAAAGTTATTTTATACCTTTAAATCAGGCTACTGATTTAATATTATAATAAAATAATATTATTGGCCTGATTTAAAGGTATAAAATAACTCCTTAAGGGAGCAGCACAGATAAGCAAAAAGTAACAAATAAATAATAATAAAAAGAAAAAGACTTTAAAACAAATTGGAAAGTCTTTAAGATTCAGAATATTGACACATAATATGGTACTATTTCTTTAACATACTAAATGTGGGAATTTCTGTAATGCTAGATGTATGAACGTGCTTACCAATACATCAACAGTATTTTTCTCTAGGTTATGAAGTTTCATTTAATACATGTTTTCTTCCATAAAACTTCCTCTATTTTGTATGTTTTCAAAGTAGTTACTATACCCGTTTAAATATATTTAAACTAAGACTACTATGGCATTTATTTTGCCACATGTAACAATTTCATATTGAAAAAAATCTCAACATAAAAAAATTACCTCAAATACCCACTGAGATATTCTCACATAAACTAACATATTTCAATGGAGATATAGAAAATTATATATATATATGTGTGTGTGTGTGTGTGTGTGTGCATGAGTATGTGTGTGTAGAATATTATATTGCATATATACATTTTTAATGTATACATTTATATATATTTAAATATATACTACTATAAGTAGATATAGGAGATTTTATACATATATGAATTTTTAGTATAAACGTTTATATATATATTTTTAAATATCCACTAATATAAATAGAAAGGAAACAAAATAAAAATCAATAGCTCTAGTTGGAGTTTTTAAAAAACATATTGTGGAGGTAGGTAGAAGAGGAAATTAAGAAGACAGCTGTGTGAGATTTGTATGAACATGTAGGAAAGACAGTGTTTTCTCAAAATCATCTGTAAATTTTGAAGAGAAAGTAAACCACAGATGTATTTAGACAGAAAGGAAAGTAGAAAAGCAAGGATTCTTAAGATTTAAGAATGCATCAGAATCTAAGTGTGCATCAGAATTACATGGAGAGTTTATGTGGGAAAATACAGGTTGCTGGGTCTCGTTCCCAGAGTTGCAGATTCAGGAGGTCTGGGATGGGGCTTAGGTGCATTTCTAAAAATGGCTTTCAATCCTGGCTGCACATTATAGTCATCTGAGGAGATTTTTAAGAGCAGTACTGCCTGGCCATTATACCAGACCAATCTCCATTGGTAATCTAGAGTTGTGGTTGTTTTTTTTTTTTTTTTCAATTATGCCATGTCGTTCTAATGAGCATCCAAAGCGAAGTATTAGTATAGTAGAAATCCTCAATTAGAATGACATTCGGGTCATTCGATGAGGAAATATAGGAAAGTATTTGCTGGGGTGAAAGAGGGTTTGAGGTGACATTGAAGTTGTTTATTAAGTTCAGTATGACCTGAGACATCTAGTAACTATTTTAATCTTACATATAAGATTGGTTCTTTAGAAAGACTAGATTCTGAGAAGTTCCTGTCCTGATGGAAATATTCTGTATTTGTGCTCTCCAATGCAGTAGCCACTAGACACATGTGTTTCTTGAGCACTTGAAATGTAGCTAGTGCAAGTGAGGAATTGAATCTTTTTTTTTTTTTTTATCACATTTAAATAGCCACATCTAACTAGGAACTATATATTGGATAGGGCAGCTCTAGAATTTCAGC
This sequence comes from Pteropus vampyrus, assembly GCF_000151845.1. NCBI lineage: Eukaryota > Metazoa > Chordata > Mammalia > Chiroptera > Pteropodidae > Pteropus > Pteropus vampyrus. The sequence goes on along the minus strand of NW_011888845.1, from coordinate 2,544,856 downwards.
AAATAAATTAGACACAATCTATTTTTCAAAGGAAATAATTGAAAACAACACAGAAACCTTGATGTACTGCTTTTCAGAGGGAAAATACAGATCGATTTAACTATAGATTAACATCCAGAACAGAGGCTGACTACTTCTTTCTAACCTGAATTGTTCGCTTGTTTCGACATGCCTGCACAGTGCAATTGTTCCTTCTTTGTTTTTCCTAGATTGGCTTTTTTCTTGAACTGATTCTGAAAGAGTACTCTCTCTATTCCAGCATGTTTCTTAAGACATTGAAATGAAGCTTTTTTAAAATTCAGTTATTTTCTCTAATCAAATTTGAAATGTATACCCTTCCTGCTTTACTGACTGAGATAATGTTACTCCCAAATTTTATTTTCGCCAACTGAATTTGAAGTAAACATTTCTTAACTCTATATTATTCTTATGCTACTGAAATAAACAAACTTCTAAGTAATGTTTCCCCCATAAAATTTTTTAATAAGCATCTTTCATAACTTAGAGCATTGCTTAATTCCCTGTAAATTGGGTTTCTGGATCCAATTTCAGTGCGTATGTGCGGAGGCTTCCCCCCACCACAAGCGATTAATTCTCAAATAACAGTAGTGTAGGAGAATTCAACTCAATTCTGACACTATCTACCTTGAGATAGCATCAGACCACAGGATGAGTTTAGTTCTACAAGACCGTTACCCTCTTTAGATGCCAGTCACAGCCCCAGGTTGTTATCTGTTACTTCAGACCAATGGCTACAAATCAGAGGTTCTCAAGACATCCTCCTTCGTTGGGTTTGATTAATTAGTTTCTAAAGCTGCTCACAGAACTCAGAGAAACATTTTACTTAATAGGTCACCAATTTATTATAAAGGGTTATTCCCGAATAGCTAGATGAAAGAGAGGCGTAGGTCAAGGTATAGGTAAGGGCACAGAGCATCCACACCCTCTCCAGGTGCTCCAATCTCCAAACATCTTCACATATTCGCCAACCCAGAAGCTCTTTAAATTCTGTCCTCCTGGACTTTTATAAACGCTTCATTAAAAAGTTATGGTTGATTAAATCATTGGCCATTGGTGATTAATTCAGCCTCCAGACCCTCTCCCTCTCTCTGAGGTGGCACCTGGTGGGAGTAACTAAAATTTTCAACTCCCTAATCACATGGTTATCTCTACTGGTAACTGGTTCTCATCCATAGAAGCTGTTCAAAAGTCACTCATTAACATAACACCTTTATCTTTCTCAACACTAAGAAAATTTCAACTGTTTGGGGAGCTATGAGACAGGAACTATGGACAAATACCATATATATATGAGAAATATATTTTGGTCTTGTGATTTTTTTATAAATCACAGTCTCAATACTTAGGTCCACATCTCTGTACAAGTAATACTCTTGCAGATATACAACTAGCATCTTGAGAATTATAGAATGTAATTAGTGTTCTAATTTAATTTTTGAATAATGTATTCAAGTGTTTTGAATAATGTATTCAAGTGTTTCAAAACTTAAAAATTATAAAAAGAAATAATAGTACAATGTTTTATTCTCATTGCTATATCTTGTACAACTTCTCGAAAATATGAAGTTTATTTGTATGATTCCTGAGTTTTAAATATATGTTTAATATTTAAATACAAATACAGTTGACCCTTGAACAATACAGGTTTGAATTGTGCATGTCCATTTATATGTGGATTTTTTCAATAAATACTATAAATGTATTTTCTCATGATTTTTTTGGTAACATTTTTTTTTCTCTGGCTTACTTTATTATAAGAATATAGTACATAATACAAATAACATATAAAATATGTGTTAATCAACTGGTTATGTTACTGGTAAGGCTTCTGGTCAACAGTAGGCTATTAGCAGTTAAGATTTTAAGGAGTCAAAAGTTACAGGTGGATTTTTGACTGTAAGGGGTATGGGGGTTGGTGTCCTTAACCCCTGAGTTGTTCAAAAGTCAACAAACAATTTACATGCCATTGCACTTCACGTTTAGTACAAATTGATAATCTTTCAAATTAGCAATGGAATTTTAATTGAAATTTCTTTGAATACTAGATAGATTTGGGGAAAACTGACATCTTAACACTGTTGTATCTTCCAATATATAAATATAGCATTATCCTCATTTCTTAAAGTCTACTTTAATTTCTCTTAGCTATCTTTTGTAATTTTCAGAGGTTTTCCATGCTTTTTGTTCAATGTTTTTCTATGCAATGTATTGTTTTGACACTAATATATGCTGGGTTCATTTTTCATTATTGTGGTAAAAAAAATACCTATTATTAAATTTTTAAGTATGTAGTACAGTATTATTAACTATATGTGCATTGCTATATAGTAGATCTCAAGATATAAACTTATAATTACTAAAATTAAGATATTAATCCAGAATTTTCTAACGTTGATGGAATATTTGTTAACTACAATGATTTGAACTGAGAAAAATAGAGGTTTATCTACCTACGTCTACCAATTATTGGTTTATTGTCTCTCAAAATTCGCCTTTCAATAACTATCTATCTAACACATGATAATGTATTGAATTCTTTAAGCATTTCTTCTTTACAGTGAGCAAAATATTAGCTTTTTCTACATAGTGTACTGAAAAGATATATAGTAGAAAAAAGGATGTGTCTCACTGTGGTATGTTGTGTGTATTTTGGTTTTTCTTTTACTCCTGCTGCATTCAGAGGTGCAGATATGTGGAGACATCTAGTGGTGACCTGTCCCAGCTGCATGACCAAAGTCCTTCAACAACCATAGACTGCCCAAACTTGGATTCTGTGACCTCCCTTCTCAAAGCCCTCTCATAGCAGACACTGACAACCCCAGTCCTTTCATGTACAGCAGTGCCCCAGTTCGTTTGCCTCCCAGCCAAGAGGGTTATTTTCCACTTGATTGGCTATGGTAGACCAGCTCTGGCTCATGCAACCCCACAAACATCTCTGCTATACAGTAACTGCAGCCACTTCTGTAATGAGATTTAAAGCCCAGCCTTAGGAAGAGAAAGCTTTCTTTTTAAATTTGTTTTCCCTCAAATACGCTCCCTTAGCCCTAGTGTGGCTTTTTGAGTTCTCTTATATCTTAAGAGTTAATCTCTCATAACTTAATTATTCTTTACACCCCTTTAAAATTATTGTATAGTTTGTATGATAAGAAGAATGTTTCTTCACTCTACCACTAAATTTTATATTTCCATTTAAAGTCCCAGAAGAGTGGGGCAGAAAATGAAGCTAGCGAAGTGTTAAAATTTCACAGTGAATTCTATAAATTGTAATCTATGCAAGTAAAATACTGAAAAATAAGCAGAAAACAAAAGCAACATATAGTACAAGAAGAACACGTTTCAAGGATAAATAAGGCCAAACAGAACAAAGAAGGAAGAAATTTTACTTACCTAGATGGTACAGAAACTTTAAATAAGATCTGTCATAGATGATCTAAAACACCTGTATTTTTGTAGCCTAATATGTCTTCAATTAAAACATTTAGTGTGGCTTGCCTCATATTTTGATCTTCTCATTTGAATATATCCCTGACCTTCAGAGATACAAAGAAATATAAACCCTCTGCTCCATCTGTAGGACCTGCTCTTGGATATACATTCTATCCTCACCATCTTCCCACCTATCAATTTAGACATCTGGGCTCACGGCTTTGACAGATTGATTTTTCAGAATCATAGATTGTATATAATCCATCTGAGCCTCTAACTTACATTTACTGGTTTTAAATAAAATCACCTTCTCTAGCATTATCTTAGACTCTCTAGACTTATAAATATATACTACATATGTTTTCACCAACACTATAAAAATTCATTCTCATGAGCAGTATTTTAAATACACTGTTAAATTGAACATAACATTATAAAAAGTTCTAGACTGAAAATAAAAGATGGGCAGAGGAATGTATATGTCCTCCAATATTTGACATTTTCTTTCATATTACTTCTATTACATTGGTAAATTTAATTTTACCATACTAAATCCTTTCTGCGTATCCATTAGAAGTAGAAAAAAAAAGTGCCACCTATCCAACAGAGATTACTCTAGGTGAAAGGTTGACAAACTATGGCCTATAAGCCAAATCTGGCCCATTGCCTATTTTTGTAAACCAAGGTTTCTTGAAACACAGTCATGAGCATTTACTCACATTTACATGTTGTTTATTTGTTTACATATCATCATCACTGAATTTTAGTGCTGGAGAGGAACACAAAAATTGTCCAGATTTATGCCATCATTTTATAGATGAAGAACTTAACATTTAAGGGTTTACACGACCTGTCCAGAATGATACATTTGGCTATGTATGATTAAAGAACAAGAGTCAGAAATAACCTACAGTTCTTTTTCATTTTATTATTACATCTGTTCCCTTTATTTTGTAGCACACTTAGAAGTAGCCAAGTGTATTACTATGTTGGACCACTGGTCTGACTTGAGAGTGACAGGTACTAGGTAGTATACTAGGAGCCTCCAATATCCTAAGTCTCTGAATGTCTCCATATAATGGAACCCCAGCTGGCTGGTTTGGAGCACATAGTATGAATATGATATAAGCATTCCTTTGTATTAAGCCACTAAAATTGGGGGAGTTTTTCCATATCAAATCTTGTCTATCATAAAAAACACATTGTCTCTCAGACTATAAATTCTAGAAAGGTAAATGTTTTCAAATATGAAATTAATTCTGAAATTTAAATTAAAATACCATACTATAATAATATTCACTGTATTACATTATTCTACATAAGTCCTGCCTTCTTTAACATTATGATATATATTTTAATAAAGATCATATTATTGTAACTTTATAATAGGTATCTTCTGAGGTCATGTGTATTCAGGTTAGAAAGAATTTACATAAGATATGTTAAAAATGCCTTATAAATAAAACATTTTAAAGCTAGAAATAAAAGAACTGTATGTAATTTAAGTCAATTTCTTTATATGCAATCTCTTGTTTACAAGTGTAAGTCCATTGAATCAATTATGCAGTACAATACACGAAAACCATTAACACACTCTATAAGAGTCATATATTTTGAAGACTTACAGTTTAACCTGTTTTGAACTACATGTATTTCCTTCCTTTGTCTTATATTTTTTGCTTTTATGTCATTTTGTTTTACCTATTTGGATTTTAACAATTTAAAGTGTATACTATTATTGATGTTTATACATTGGCTAATTTGGAATTTTATGATGGACACATTTTTACCATTTTTAAAATAAATTGATATCTTTACTCTGAAGAGATATTTTTAGGCAAAAGCTCAACTTCTTTATGAAAATTTCTATTAAAACTTTTCTATTAGTTTTATCTTTACCTATAAACAGACATGAAGACTGACATACAAATATATATTTGAATTATATAAATATTGAAACAACGCTCAGTTTTAGCAAATACCACCTTCATTTTGATTTTATTTGTGTAATTGTTTCAATTTACTATTAAAATTAAACATCTATATTATTTATTGATTTGTATTTCTTTTTGTTTATTTTTATTTAGTCAAATTCATTGTCTCATGGTCTTTATCACTGTGTTCATTGCTTTATATGTAGTTCTTATTTTATCTGTATTAATATACTAATACTTTGACTTAAATATCTATAGGATTTATAATTATTTGAATTATTTTATTGCATAACCTTAGGTTAATTTTTTTTTATTTCTAAGACATTGAGAAATATATATTATAATTAGATAAATATGAATATTTATTTACTGACCTATATATCACTTTACGAAATACAATCAGGAGCCCTTATCTATTCTCATTTAATCTGATTTTCCTTTACCTGTGACTAAGATGATCATACATCAAAATTTTCCTTCTGATAGACACAGTTTACACTGGTTATCGTGGCATTATGACTACTAACATTTCCCTTCACTGTCATATGTTACGACTTGGATGATAAATTTTATGGTAATTTTATCAATAATTATTATGATAATATTGCTTCTCCATACTACATAGAGTAGAATAAATGATAAGACTATTTTCTATCCATGACATCCCATCTTTAAAATGAATTTAAGAAGAGATAGGCATTAGCAAATTTCAGTTATTTTCATTAAAACATGTCTTGGCATCAAGATTGTTGGTAAGAGACTCATAGCACTTTAACTATTGGATTTAGCATTGTGAATGGCCAAAATAGATAAGGACGGTAACATATATCTATATGGTCACTGTTTATTTCCACAGTCAATGTAAAAATGACTTCCTTTCTTTCATGTCTGTTACCTCTGAGTAGGACTTGAAAGCCATGGCAGTTTGCACAGGGCATTAAGTTAGTTGTCCATTAATTTCTTACCTTTGTTTTCACATACCTGTATTCAAATGCTAATAAGCAGTGAAATGCACAATCTGAATAATCTCTCCTGGATAATCAGATTACTATGTACAAATTTCATTTTGAACTGGTACTATTTTTCCAAATTTCATCTTTAGTAAAATTTTGTCAAGCCTTTTCATTCTCTGACCTTTCAACATCTATTCTATACTAAATAATTCTCTCCTTAAGACTTAATTTAAATGAATTGCTGACAGATCATTTAGTACTGTTCTACTGCTTTACTAAACCTTTCAAGGATAGGTTACCTCATACTGATTCAATTATTTTATTATCAACTCAGTCTCCAACAAGTCTCATTTTGAAATTAGGAAGGGACTACTCTAATATGATTCTCATCCTATCCAAATAATCTCACTGGGTTCACATTGAAAAGAATTAGACAAACCATCATTTTGTATTTTCATGGGAAACAAAGGAATACCTACTGTTAATACAGTTGTTTCTAAGCCACAATTAACTGTGAGCACAAAAGTATAGACATCAATGTATTCTAATTCAATATAATTAATTTGCTGTAGCAGAGTGCTGCATAGTATAACAGAATTACTCCATTGCGTACCCAGATCCAAAAGCCAGTAAGCTATTGCTAGTGCTAAGAGCATACTGATAATGAAACTGAATCTCTCCTACTCTGTAGATTTATGAGGATGGCAGGCTGAGCATCCAGGTTAATTCATCTTCTGAAGCTCTTCTCCAGCCTGCTTCATGTAAAAAGAACATCCCGTATGTGCAATGTTATCTCCACGTTTTCAATTGTTGAGATAAACACATTTTGAAAAAGCTGTACTAGTCATAACGAGTCAATCTCACAGCTTCAAAATTCAATAAGTCAATGATGAAGAAGGTTTTGTGCCATTTCTATGTATATTGTTAGGAACAGTAAATATACAATAATCGTATTGATATTTTGCTTAATATGAGAATTTATATGATAACATTTCAGTAATTTAGGGAGCATGAGCTTTATAAATTTTTAATGTTATGAGGATTTTGATATACTTTCCTTTTAGTAAGATAATTATTTATTGAGGTGAAATTCACATAATATAAAATTAACTATTTTAAGTAAACAAGTCAGTAGCATTTAGTGCATTCACAATGCTGTACAACCACAACTTTTATCTGGTTCCAAGACATGTCCTTCACTCCAAAGCAGAACCTTTTACCAATTAAGCAATTTCTAGCCATTTCCTATTCCTAGCTCCTAGCAACTTTCAATTGCATTTTATCTCAATTATGTTAATAGAATTATACAATATCTAATCTTTTGTGTTTTGGAAGTTCAGATTATAGCACATATCAGTACTTTATCCCTTTTATAGTTGGATAATATTTTATCATATGTGTATACAATCATTTGTTTGCACATTCATCATCTGATGGACATTTGAGCTGTCTTCACCTGTTAGCTATTGTGAATTGTGTTGCTATGAACACCCATGGACATATACTTGTTTGGGTACTTGTTTCCAATTATTTTCAATATATATCTAGGAGTGGAATTGCTGGATAATATGGTAATTCTATGTTTAACTTTTTGGGAACTGTCAAACTCTTTTCTACAGTTGAAACACTTTGCATTCCCACCAGTAATGTACAAGGGTTTGAATTTTTCCACATCTTCATCGGCACTTATTATTTTCCATTTTTTCATATGTTTCTAGTGAATGGGAAGTAGTACATCATGGGGGTTTTGATTTGCATTTCTATTTCTAGTTGTCTCAGTGTTTTTATCATGCAAGTATGTTGAAATTTGTCAAATGTTTTTCTGCAATCAATTTTTTTCCTTCTTTTTATTATTATGGAAAATTACATTTATTGCATTTCTTAAATTGGAAACCTCTGGCACTTTGGAGTAAGTTCCACTTTGTATAGAGTATAATTCTTTTAATATACTGTTGGATTCAGCCTACTAGTATTTGTGTTGGGGATTTTAGCATTTATGTTTATAAGGAATAATGATCTGCAATTTTCTTTTCTTGTGATGTATTTATCCAGCTTTGGTATTAGTGTAATGTTAGCCTCATAGAATGAGTGAGAAAATGTTTCTGCCTCTCTATAATTTATTTATTTATCTGTTTTTGGAAGAGTTTGAGGTGAATTGGTGTTCATTTTTTAAGGGTTTGGAGAATTCACCAAGGAAGCCATGTGGTTCTGGCATGCCCTTTTTTTTTTTTTTTAATTGATTCAATATCCTTACTTGTTAGTGGGTCTTTTTAGATTTTCTAGTTTTGCTAAGTCAGTTTTTGTAATTGTACGTTTCCAGGAATTTATAGATTCCATGTAATTTATTTGTTGGCATACAATCGTTCATAGCATTTTCTTATAAGTCTTTTTATTTCTACAGGGTTGGTAGTAATGTCCCCACTTTCATTTTTAATTTTAGTTAGCCATGTCTTCACTTATTTTCCTTATCAGTCTAGTTAAAGGTTGTTAATTTTATTAATATTATTTAAAAATTAATGTTTTGTTACACGTAATTGTTCTACTGATTTTCTTTTTTCTGTGTCATTTATCGCTGCTCAAATATTATTTCCTTCCTTCTGCCAGTTACATGTTTGTTTGCTTTTCTTTTTCTAGTTTCTTATAATGTTGTTAGATTGTGAATTTGAGATCTTTTTTTAACACAGAAATTTACTGCTATACATTTTCTTCTTAGCACTTGCTGCTTTTATTGTATCCAATAAGTTTTGAAATGTTGTGTTTTCACATTTATTTATCTCAGAGATCTAATTTTTCTTGTGATTTCTTTTTCAACTCATTGGTTAGAAGTGTGTTAACTTCCATATGTTTGTGAAATTTCCAGTTTCCTTTCTCCTATTGAATTCCAGTTTCTTTCTAGTGTGGTTGGAGAAGATGTTTCATATGATATCAATCTTTTTATAAATGTATTGAGACTTGTTTTATGACTTAACATATCATCTATCCTGGAGAATGTTCCATGTGCACTTGAGAATCATATGTATTCTGCTGTTGTTGTGGGGAAGCTTCGGGTTTCTTACTATTAAGCATAACATTAGCTATAAGATTTTATTCTAGATACTCTGTATTAAATTGAAAAAGTCCCCCTCTAAATCTAGATGGTTGACAGTTTTTATCACGAATGGGTGTTGGATTTTATCAAATGCTTTTTCTATATCTATTAACAGGATCATGTGATTTTTGTTTTTTAGCTTAATGTGATGGATTACATTAATTGATTTTTGAATGTTAAAACAGTCTAGCAAACATAGAATTAATCCCATTTGGTCATGGTGTTTGTCTTTTTATATATTGTCATATTCGATTTGTTAACATTTTGTTGAAAAGATTTATACCTATGTTCATGAGAAATATTAGTATGTAGTTTCTTTTTGTTGTTGTTGTTATATTTTGTCTGGTTTTGGTATTAGGGTATTAACCTTATACAATGAGTTAGGAAGTGTTTCCTTGCTTCTATTTTCTGAAAGAAATTGCAGAGAATCGGTATAATTTCTTTCTTAAATGTGTGGTAGAATTCACCAGTGAACTCATCTGGGCATAGTGCTCTTTGTTTTGGTAGGCTATTAACTCAATTTTTAATAGATATAAACCTGTTCAAATTGTTTTTTATTGTGTGAATTTTAGCAGCTTTATCTTTAAAAGAAAAGGAATTGGTCCATGTCACTTTGGTCATCAACATTTCAGGCATAAAGTTGTTCAAAATACTCCTTATTTTAATGTCATGGCATCTGTAGTTTAGTGATTCATTTACTGCTGATATTAACCTGTATCCTCTCTTTCTTTTTCTTAGTTAGCATGGCCAGACTTATCAACTTTATTGATCTTTTCAATGAATCAGCTTTTGGTTTCATTTTATTTTTTCTATTGATTTCCTGTTATCCAATTTTCTAATTCTTATTATTTTTTTTCTTCTAATACTTACTTTAGATTTAATTTGTTCTTTTTCTAACTTTCTAAGGTTAGATCTTATGTTATTGATTATAGCTCTTTCTTCTTTTCTAATATATGCATTCAGTGTTATTAATTGCACTCTAAGCACTGCTTTTACCACATTCCTCAAATTTAGTTGTGATGTTTACATTTGATCATCTGTCAATGCCAGATATAGGCCTTTTCTGACAGTTTGGTCTGTCCTGAGCTTATGCATGGCTTACCAAATTTCTTTTAAATGCCTTAATTTTTCAAATAAACTCCGGATTTTCCTCTCAGGCTTTATACAGTCTATTATATATCTCAACTATAATCTTTTGCCCCAGATGTCTGCAAGTTTTTCATTTGACTTACAATGTTTTCCAATGTCTATTGCTTGTCCACCCTGAATGTGTTCGAAGGTAAGTGAAACAGAGACTACTAGTTCTTCTAGTAGTCCCTAGATAGGTTAGAAGAGAGAAACACAATAATTTGTAAATAAGATCTGCTATGCTCCCTCTAGAACCAGGGACCACTGAGAACATGAGCTTCCATTTTCATCATTGTTGCTGATATGGAAAGGGAGTGAGGCAAGGGTAAGTAAAATGCCACATATCTATCCTACCATTTCTAAATTGCTTCTTTCTTGATTAAGCCTTTGCTTGTTTATCAAGCTTTAACTATTTACTAATAAAGTCGGTTCTGACTGTTTCTACTTGTTTTTTTATGCTAATGTGAAGGATGGGCATTTGGACTTGCCTACATCACCATTTTGCTCTCCCTGTAATTTTAAAGGAACTCTTTTCATGAATCTAAAGTAGACTAGCTTTAATCATTTCAATTACCATAGCTCTTTGAATCTCTCCAAGGCCTTGACCACAATTTAGTGGTTTTTATAGCTATATATGTATCCAGAGAGTTCGATTGAAAGCTTTTAAAGAACATTGTTTCTGTTTCATCTTTACTTCCATATCTCTTAACACATAGTAGGGCAACAAATAGTATTTAATGATGAATTAATTTTCATACCCTTATGTTTACGAGAGAGTAGTTCTTATAACTTTCCAACATCAGTTAAGTAAAAATTTCAGATAATCTGTGAAAAAGTATGAGATTTTAAAAACGTGTATCATTTAAATCTTGATTGATACGCTATCTACTCTGATCTATTGCCTCAGCAAAGTAGAATTAAAACATCTGGTGTATGATATTGCAAATGTATATAATTGCTATCAAATTTGTGGTTAGGTGTTATGTACTATAAATAATATGAAGATTTTAATTTTTAAGAAAGTTGTATATACACTTACTAAAATTACTCAGCATACTTTTCATTGAATTCTCTATTTTCTTTATAACAAAATATGTAGATCCCACGAATGTTCCCATAATTTCAACTGTTTTATCTCTTGCAACTGACCATGCATGTCATCATCTCTGTTATATTGCACTATGTTACTGCTTGCAAATTGCATGGTTTTGACTGACAACCTGTTGGTTCAAACAACTTCTCATTGTTCTTGTGCCTACACCTTCCTTGACCTTCAGCAATAATGTCAAACTTCACCTCTGTGAAGAAGTGTCTGCTGACCGAATTATCTGCTTCCTCATTTGAGCCTACGTGGCATCCTTAAATGAACTTAGTCATAATTTTATATTCTTTTTTATCCTATTTGCTTATTTGTATCTTTATTTAATTATTAAGAGGATGGACTGTGGTGCTAAACTTCCTAGGTTGGAGTTCTGACTTTGCTATTCCCTAATGTTTAGCACTGGAAATTTACTTAGTCTCTCTTTGCTTCAGTTCTCTCAGCTGTAAAATAGTTCATAATAGTAGTGCCTACCTTATATATATTTTAAGAGGATTAAATGAGTTAATCTATATTAGAGGCCATGCAAATGTTAGCTATAATAATGTAATTATACTACATATGTAATATAATAAGAAT